>NC_060176.1:84535030-84835030 GCF_021184085.1 Oncorhynchus gorbuscha
TCTCTGCCTGTCTGTCTGTATCTCTGCCTGTCTGTCTGTATCTCTGCCTGTCTGTCTGTATCTCTGCCTGTCTGTCTGTATCTCTGCCTGTCTGTCTGTATCTCTGCCTGTCTGTCTGTATCTCTGCCTGTCTGTCTGTCTGTATCTCTGCCTGTCTGTCTGTCTGTATCTCTGCCTGTCTGTCTGTCTGTATCTCTGCCTGTCTGTCTGTCTGTATCTCTGCCTGTCTGTCTGTCTGTATCTCTGCCTGTCTGTCTGTCTGTATCTCTGCCTGTCTGTCTGTCTGTATCTGCCTGTCTGTCTGTCTGTATCTGCCTGTCTGTCTGTCTGTATCTCTGCCTGTCTGTCTGTCTGTATCTCTGCCTGTCTGTCTGTCTGTATCTCTGCCTGTCTGTCTGTCTGTATCTCTGCCTGTCTGTCTGTCTGTATCTCTGCCTGTCTGTCTGTCTGTATCTCTGCCTGTCTGTCTGTCTGTATCTCTGCCTGTCTGTCTGTCTGTATCTCTGCCTGTCTGTCTGTCTGTATCTCTGCCTGTCTGTCTGTCTGTATCTCTGCCTGTCTGTCTGTCTGTATCTCTGCCTGTCTGTCTGTCTGTATCTCTGCCTGTCTGTCTGTATCTCTGCCTGTCTGTCTGTATCTCTGCCTGTCTGTCTGTATCTCTGCCTGTCTGTCTGTATCTCTGCCTGTCTGTCTGTATCTCTGCCTGTCTGTCTGTATCTCTGCCTGTCTGTCTGTATCTCTGCCTGCTGTCTGTCTCTGCCTGTCTGTCTGTATCTCTGCCTGTCTGTCTGTATCTCTGCCTGTCTGTCTGTATCTCTGCCTGTCTGTCTGTATCTCTGCCTGTCTGTCTGTATCTCTGCCTGTCTGTCTGTATCTCTGCCTGTCTGTCTGTATCTCTGCCTGCCTGTCTGTATCTCTGCCTGCCTGTCTGTATCTCTGCCTGCCTGTCTGTATCTCTGCCTGCCTGTCTGTATCTCTGCCTGCCTGTCTGTATCTCTGCCTGTCTGTCTGTATCTCTGCCTGTCTGTCTGCCTGTCTGTCTGTATCTCTGCCTGTCTGTCTGTATCTCTGCCTGTCTGTCTGTGTCTGTCTGTATCTCTGCCTGTCTGTCTATCTCTGTTGGTCTGTCTGTATCTCTGTCTGTCTGCCTGTCTGTCTGTATCTCTGCCTGTCTGTCTGTATCTCTGCCTGTCTGTCTGTATCTCTGCCTGTCTGTCTGTATCTCTGCCTGTCTGTCTGTATCTCTGCCTGTCTGTCTGTATCTCTGCCTGCCTGTCTGTATCTCTGCCTGCCTGTCTGTATCTCTGCCTGCCTGTCTGTATCTCTGCCTGCCTGTCTGTATCTCTGCCTGTCTGTCTGTATCTCTGCCTGTCTGTCTGCCTGTCTGTCTGTATCTCTGCCTGTCTGTCTGTATCTCTGCCTGTCTGTCTGTATCTCTGCCTGTCTGTCTGTGTCTGTCTGTATCTCTGCCTGTCTGTCTATCTCTGTTGGTCTGTCTGTATCTCTGTCTGTCTGTATCTCTGTCTGCCTGTATCTCTGCCTGTCTGTGTCTGTCTGTCTATGTCTGTCTGTATCTCTGCCTGTCTGGCTGTATGTCTGTCTGCATCTCTGCCTGTCTGGCTGCATCTCTGTCTGTCTGTCTGCATCTCTGTCTGTCTGTCTGCATCTCTGTCTGTCTGTCTGCATCTCTGTCTGTCTGTCTGCATCTCTGTCTGTCTGTCTGCATCTCTGTCTGTCTGTCTGCATCTCTGTCTGTCTGTCTGCATCTCTGTCTGTCTGTCTGCATCTCTGTCTGTCTGTCTGCATCTCTGTCTGTCTGTCTGCATCTCTGTCTGTCTGTCTGCATCTCTGTCTGTCTGGCTGTATGTCTGTCTGTCTGCATCTCTGTCTGTCTGCCTGTCTGCCTGTCTGTCTGCCTGCCTGTCTGTCTGTCTGTCTGTGTCTGTATCTCTGCCTGTCTGTCTGTATCTCCGTCTGTATCTCTGCCTGTCTGTCTGTCTGTCTGTGTCTGTATCTCTGCCTGTCTGTCTGTATGTATGTATCTCTGCCTGTCTGTATCTCTGCCTGTCTGTCTGCATCTCTGCATCTCTGCCTGTCTGTATCTCTGCCTGTCTGTATCTCTGCCTGTCTGTATCTCTGCCTGTCTGTATCTCTGCCTGTCTGTCTGTATGTATGTATCTCTGCCTGTCTGTCTGTATGTATGTATCTCTGCCTGTCTGTCTGTATGTATGTATCTCTGTCTGTCTGTATCTCTGCCTGTCTGTATCTCTGCCGGTCTGTCTGTCTGTATCTCTGCCTGTCTGTCTGTCTGTATCTCTGCCTGTCTGTCTGTCTGTATCTCTGCCTGTCTGTCTGTATCTCTGCCTGTCTGTCTGTCTGTATCTCTGCCGGTCTGTCTGTCTGTATCTCTGCCTGTCTGTCTGTCTGTATCTCTGCCTGTCTGTATCTCTGTCTGTCTGTATCTCTGCCGGTCTGTCTGTCTGTATCTCTGCCTGTCTGTATCTCTGCCTGTCTATCTCTGTCGGTCTGTCTGTATCTCAGCCTGTCTGTCTGTCTGTGTCTGTATATCTGCCTGTCTGTCTGTCTGTCTGTATCTCTGCCTGTCTGGCTGTATGTGTATGTCTGTCTGTATCTCTGCCTGTCTGGCTGTATGTGTATGTCTGTCTGTATCTCTGCCTGTCTGGCTGTATGTGTATGTCTGTCTGTATCTCTGCCTGTCTGGCTGTATGTGTATGTCTGTCTGTATCTCTGCCTGTCTGGCTGTATGTGTATGTCTGTCTGTATCTCTGCCTGTCTGGCTGTATGTGTATGTCTGTCTGTATCTCTGCCTGTCTGGCTGTATGTGTATGTCTGTCTGTGTCTCTGTCTGTCTGGCTGTATGTGTATGTCTGTCTGTATCTCTGTCTGTCTGGCTGTATGTGTATGGCTGTCTGTCTGTCTGTCTGTCTGGCTGTATGTGTATGGCTGTCTGTCTGTCTGTCTGTCTGTCTGTCTGTCTGTCTGTCTGTCTGTCTGTCTGTCTGTCTGTCTGTCTGTCTGTCTGTCTGTCTGTCTGTCTGTCTGTCTGTCTGTATCTCTGTCTGTCTGTCTGTCTGTCTGTCTGTCTGTCTGTCTGTCTGTCTGTATCTCTGTCTGTCTGTCTGTCTGTTTGTATCTCTGTCTGTCTGTATCTCTGTCTGTCTGTCTGTCTGTCTGTTTGTATCTCTGTCTGTCTGTCTGTCTGTCTGTCTGTATCTGTCTGTCTGTTTGTCGACGTGTTTAGCCATCCCACAAGAATAGTAAACAAACAAAAATTTGACCAACTGTTAGTCCCGAAATTCCAAATACTATTTCTAGGGAGTTTAGAGTTAAGGTAAGAATTAGTGTCAGGGTTAAAATTAGGAACTAGGGTTGGAGTTAGGGTTAGTTTTAGGGTTAAGGCTAGGAGCTAGGGTTAGGAGTTAGGTTTAGGGAAAATAGGATTTTGAATGGGACTTAATTGTGTGTACCCACAAGGTTAGCTGTACAAGACTGTGTGTGGATGTCTCTCTCTCTGTGTGTGTGTGTGTTACCTGTGTGAGAGTTGTAATGTCCTCCATCGTTGACCAGCACCTTGTTGAAGAGGATGGTTCCAAACTCCCCAGAGAACTGAGTGGTCAGGCCAGCAGAGAAGGAGAAGGGGTCTGCCAAGAAACTACTGTCTGAAGACACTGACACAAAACAGACAGGATAGAGGAGAGACAGATGCTATTAAATCAAAGTGCTTATGGGGGGAAGTTAAATGTACACCTAATGCAATTAGTAACACATTGCTGTTCTGCGTACTTGTGTAACAAGAATACACAAACGTGTACAGCGTGTAAACGTGTACAGCCGGAGAGTCTAATGGCCCTGGCCACAGAGGGTCTAATGGCCCCAGAGGGTCTAATGGCCACAGAGGGTCTAATGGCCACAGAGGGTCTAATGGCCACAGAGGGTCTAATGGCCACAGAGGGTCTAATGGCCACAGAGGGTCTTACCTCGTACCCCTACACAGACTCAGTACTGGTACCCTGTGTATATAGCTTGTTATTACCTCGTACCCCTACACATAGACTCAGTACTGGTAACCTGTGTATATAGCTTGTTATTACCTCATACCCCTACACATAGACTCAGTACTGGTAACCTGTGTATATAGCTTGTTATTACCTCATACCCCTACACATAGACTCAGTACTGGTAACCTGTGTATATAGCTTGTTATTACCTCATACCCCTACACATCGACTCAGTACTGGTAACCTGTGTATATAGCTTGTTATTACCTCGTACCCCTACACATCAACTCAGTACTGGTAACCTGTGTATATAGCTTGTTATTACCTCGTACCCTACACATCGACTCAGTACTGGTAACCTGTGTATATAGCTTGTTATTACCTCGTACCCCTACACATCGACTCAGTACTGGTAACCTGTGTATATAGCTTGTTATTACCTCGTACCCCTACACATCGACTCAGTACTGGTAACCTGTGTATATAGCTTGTTATTACCTCGTACCCCTACACATCAACTCAGTACTGGTAACCTGTGTATATAGCTTGTTATTACCTCGTACCCCTACACATCGACTCAGTACTGGTAACCTGTGTATATAGCTTGTTATTACCTCGTACCCCTACACATCGACTCAGTACTGGTAACCTGTGTATATAGCTTGTTATTACCTCGTACCCCTACACATCGACTCAGTACTGGTAACCTGTGTATATAGCTTGTTATTACCTCGTACCCCTACACATCAACTCAGTACTGGTAACCTGTGTATATAGCTTGTTATTACCTCGTACCCCTACACATCGACTCAGTACTGGTAACCTGTGTATATAGCTTGTTATTACCTCGTACCCCTACACATCAACTCAGTACTGGTACCCTGTGTATATAGCTTGTTATTACCTCGTACCCCTACACATCAACTCAGTACTGGTAACCTGTGTATATAGCTTGTTATTACCTCGTACCCCTACACATCAACTCAGTACTGGTAACCTGTGTATATAGCTTGTTATTACCTCGTACCCCTACACATCAACTCAGTACTGGTACCCTGTGTATATAGCTTGTTATTACCTCGTACCCCTACACATCAACTCAGTACTGGTAACCTGTGTATATAGCTTGTTATTACCTCATACCCCTACACATCAACTCAGTACTGGTAACCTGTGTATATAGCTTGTTATTACCTCGTACCCCTACACATCAACTCAGTACTGGTAACCTGTGTATATAGCTTGTTATTACCTCGTACCCCTACACATCAACTCAGTACTGGTAACCTGTGTATATAGCTTGTTATTACCTCGTACCCCTACACAGACTCAGTACTGGTAACCTGTGTATATAGCTTGTTATTACCTCGTACCCCTACACAGACTCAGTACTGGTAACCTGTGTATATAGCTTGTTATTACCTCGTACCCCTACACATCAACTCAGTACTGGTAACCTGTGTATATAGCTTGTTATTACCTCATACCCCTACACATCGACTCAGTACTGGTACCCTGTGTATATAGCTTGTTATTACCTCATACCCCTACACATCAACTCAGTACTGGTAACCTGTGTATATAGCTTGTTATTACCTCATACCCCTACACAGACTCAGTACTGGTAACCTGTGTATATAGCTTGTTATTACCTCATACCCCTACACATCAACTCAGTACTGGTAACCTGTGTATATAGCTTGTTATTACCTCGTACCCCTACACATCAACTCAGTACTGGTAACCTGTGTATATAGCTTGTTATTACCTCATACCCCTACACATCGACTCAGTACTGGTACCCTGTGTATATAGCTTGTTATTACCTCATACCCCTACACATCAACTCAGTACTGGTAACCTGTGTATATAGCTTGTTATTACCTCATACCCCTACACATCAACTCAGTACTGGTAACCTGTGTATATAGCTTGTTATTACCTCATACCCCTACACATCGACTCAGTACTGGTACCCTGTGTATATAGCTTGTTATTACCTCGTACCCCTACACAGACTCAGTACTGGTAACCTGTGTATATAGCTTGTTATTACCTCATACCCCTACACATCGACTCAGTACTGGTACCCTGTGTATATAGCTTGCTATTACCTCATACCCCTACACATCAACTCAGTACTGGTAACCTGTGTATATAGCTTGTTATTACCTCATACCCCTACACATCGACTCAGTACTGGTAACCTGTGTATATAGCTTGTTATTACCTCATACCCCTACACATCGACTCAGTACTGGTACCCTGTGTATATAGCTTGTTATTACCTCGTACCCCTACACAGACTCAGTACTGGTAACCTGTGTATATAGCTTGTTATTACCTCATACCCCTACACATCGACTCAGTACTGGTACCCTGTGTATATAGCTTGTTATTACCTCGTACCCCTACACAGACTCAGTACTGGTAACCTGTGTATATAGCTTGTTATTACCTCATACCCCTACACATCAACTCAGTACTGGTAACCTGTGTATATAGCTTGTTATTACCTCATACCCCTACACATCGACTCAGTACTGGTACTCTGTGTATATAGCTTGTTATTACCTCGTACCCCTACACATCAACTCAGTACTGGTAACCTGTGTATATAGCTTGTTATTACCTCGTACCCCTACACAGACTCAGTACTGGTAACCTGTGTATATAGCTTGTTATTACCTCATACCCCTACACAGACTCAGTACTGGTAACCTGTGTATATAGCTTGTTATTACCTCATACCCCTACACATCGACTCAGTACTGGTACCCTGTGTATATAGCTTGTTATTACCTCGTACCCCTACACAGACTCAGTACTGGTAACCTGTGTATATAGCTTGTTATTACCTCGTACCCCTACACAGACTCAGTACTGGTACCCTGTGTATATTGTAACGGTTTTGACTTGAGGTTATTATTTATAGGGGTGCCAGGTAGGTTGTGCCTACCAGAGAAAACATTGGTTTCTCCTTTTAGTTTGGGTGGGAATGAGTCCCATCTGGTCCGTCAAGTCTACACCAATACAAAGGACTTATGTAAAAGTCAGGATGGAAATAAACTTTTCATAAACCCTTAAAACATTGGAAAGAACTTCAAAAACAACTATACTCTTTTGCGTGGGTTGTATTAACAACATCAATGATTACACACACATATAATAATATAACACAATGAGTTCTGGTTCCTCCAGAAATGTCCTGTACCTCGGGCCTAAAAAGAGTCCTGCCCGGTAGAGTTCAGGGAACTCAAGTGACTTCTGTCACGCAATGTTTGTCCGTTCATTCCGTGTAGCATAAACCCAGTATTAATCATACCATCAATAGAACAATAAGTTTACCACAGAACTTTAAAGCGTATCACTCTTAATAAGTCCTCAACTACAACTAACTACATAAATCACAGTATACATCAAAACAAATGAAATACCGTATACAAAAAGGTGGTAGTCAGTCGGTCAGTCAGACAATCCAATCCGCCAATAGATCTCCCGCGGAGAAAGGCCACGAAGAACGGAGAGGTGTAGTCCAGGGACGCAAAGAGTGGATCCGATCCTGGGTAAACTCTATTAGGCAACAAAACACACGTTTAACGGCAACAAAACAACGGAATAGAGAAGCTTCGGGAACTGAGGGTTGAACACATCCTCAGTCACGTCTCCATCACAAAACCCCACTTTTGCGCAGCTGATACTGGCTATTTAATTGGGAATTAAAGGGAAAGTGCCCTATTGGAAGGAGCTGCACTGAGACGGTTCAGAAAAATTCAGGGCCGTCACACACCCCTCCCTGGAAAAAGCCGACCATTGCCTGGAAGGCACATCTTGGTCGGGGAAACCGAGAAAGGTCTCCTCATCGCTTTCCTCTACAAAAATATTCATTACTTTTTGGAGCTCACGCTCCTCAGCTGAGGGGTCACAGGCCTTAAGGTGCGAGACTTCTGGGTCTGGGAATCCGAGAAAAGTCTCCTCACTTTCCTCTTCAAAGATATCCAGGACCTTGCGGCGCTCAATCGCTCCATTTCCTCAGCCGAGGGGTAACAGGCCTTAAGGCGTGAGACATGAACAACGCGCATATCTTCACCTGTGTCCTCTTTCACCACTCGGTAGTTCAAAGGGCCCATCTGCTCCACAATCCTATATGGTCCTTGCCATTTAGGAGCGAGCTTGGCCGAGAAGAATTGTTCAGCTTTCGAGTAAGGATGAGAGCGAAGCCACACCCGATCACGAAGCTGGAACTGCATGTCTCGTCTGTTCTTATCATAATTTCTCTTCTGCTTGAGTCGAGCCTGGATCATGTTCTTTGAGACAAGAGCTCTCAAGTCATGGAGATTGCCTACCTGGTCATAGCAAGCAGCATCTGGAGTAAGCTGCTGGGGCTGTAGCACCATATCCAAGGGTCCTCTGAGAGGACGACTTAGGTTCAGCTCTGCAGGTGTGACTCCAGTGGACTCTTGCACAGCAGAATTCAGGGCAAATCGAAACTTGTGAAGGTGCTTGTCCCAGTGTTTGTGCTGCGTCCCTACATAGGAAGCAATCATTGTCTTCAAGGTTCGATTTACTCTCTCAGTGAGATTGGTCTGTGGGTGATAGGCCGTGGTCAACTTCTGTCTCAGGTTCCATCTTTGGCAGGTCTCCTCAAAGAGATCAGAGACAAATTGGGAACCTCGATCAGACAGGATGTAATCAGGCACTCCCCAGCGAGTCAGGATCTCTTTCGTAAGGATGTTAGAGACGGTCCTTGCTGTGGCCTGACGCAGGGAAAAGAGTTCCACCCACTTTGAATAATAATCAACAAAAACAAGCATGTACACATTCTGATTGGAGCTTCTAGGAAATGGACCCATCAAATCCACTCCTAACATTTCCCAAGGTCGGGTAACCACCGTTTGCTGCAACATGCCAGCAGGCTTTCTACCTTCTGGTTTGTACATTTGACAAACCTGACAGTTTCGGATGTGTGACTTCACATCCATGCTCAGATGTGGCCAGTACAGTAACGCTTGCAACCGCTTGTAGGTTTTGAACCTGCCCAAATGACCAGCTAATGGGTCTTCATGGAAATTTTGAAGCAGTTGAAGGCGTAGAGTTTCAGGTATGTACATTTGGTAGAGTGTTCTGTGAGGTAGTTGTACAACTCGGTAGAGACTTTTTCTTCCATGATGGTCAGCTTTGTGGTAGGATTGACCATCTTTTCTCCATCTTCCAGGATAGTCTGGTACAAAGCCTGTACTTCTGGATCATCCTGTTGGGCTTTCCATATGGCCTCATCAGAGATGGGAAAGTCCGTTTTGGGCGAGTCTCGACTGCTTGACAGGACAGTAGCACATGTAAAATGAGGGCCACCATTATCACAAGCAGGAGCTCTGGACAAGGCATCTGGAACAGTGTTGTATTTTCCTTTCCTGTATTCCACTGCAAAGGTGAACTCTTGCAACCGTAGAGCCCATCTTATGAGTCTGGTGCTTGGTTTTGTGGTCTTGAACACCCACACAAGGGAGGAATGGTCAGTGACCACAGTGAAGTGTCTACCCTCCAAGTAGTACCTCCACTTTTCCAAAGCCCAGACAACTGCAAGGCACTCTTGCTCGGTTGTGGAGTAGTTCCGTTCTGCTCCATTCAATGTCCGACTGGCGAACGCTAGCACTTCTTCAGTGCCAAGTCCAGTCTGTTGGACTAGGACAGCACCAAGTCCAACATCACTTGCATCAGTGTAAACAACAAAAGGGCAATCAAAGTTGGGATGACCTAAAATGGGAGGTGTGACGAGATGTCGTTTCAGGGTTTCAAAGGAGGTCTGGCACTCTGCCGTCCATTGGAATTTCGCTCCTTTTCGCTTCAACGCGTTGAGGGTTCTGCCACCTGGGAGAAGTTCGACACAAACCGATGGTACCATCCAGCCGTACCAAGGAACCGTTGAAGGGCCTTGAGTGTGGTTGGCACAGGAAGTCTTGTACAGCCTTTGTCTTTTCAGAATCCACATGAATGCCGTCGAAAGACACAATATGGCCAAGGAACTTCAGGGAGGTTTGGCAGAAGTTGCTCTTCTTCATATTCAAGGTCAGACCAGCTTCTCGTAGCTTGTCCAACACTGCTTGAAGATCTTGAAAGTGTCTTTCTCTGTTCTGAGAGTAGATAATTATATCGTCCAGGTAGACGAAACAGATCTTCCCTTTGAGCTCACCTAACGCAATCTCCATGAGTCTTTGGAAAGTGGCAGGGGCATTCTTTAATCCAAAGGGCATCACCTTAAAGGAAAACAAGCCCTCAGCACAGACAAAAGCAGTCTTGTCCTTGCTTTCCTGGTCCATCTCAACCTGCCAATAACCACTATTGAGGTCAAGGGTAGTGAACACAACAGCGCCAGACAATGACTCCAGGATCTCATGGATGGTAGGAAGAGGATAGGCATCAGTCTGAGAAACATTGTTGGTCTTCCTATAGTCCACACAAAATCTAAGACCACCAGTCTTTTTTGGGATGAGGACAACAGGAGCAGCCCAGGGAGAGGAGGAACGGTCTATTATATCTTGTGCTAACATATCATTTATGAGTCCCTTTTGGATGATTAGCTTCGCTGGGGACAAACGATATGGCTTTTGCTTGATCGGCATTTCCTGTGTAAGGAATATTTTGTGCTTCAGGAGCCCGGTGCGTCCTAGCTTTGAAGTACATACATCAGCATTATTCTGCAGCTGTTCCAACAGCCGTAACTCCTCTGGCTGTTCCAGCTGAGCTCTTCTCACAGCCTGTAAAAGGAGATCGTCAGAAGGATTATCAAGGGTTAGTGGTACCGGAGCAACGGCAGAGAAGAGTGCCACATTTGAACCCCAATCATGTAACTTTTTAGCTTCTGATTGGTGCGGTATTAACTGAAAGGATGGGGATGTCGATGGGGGGCGTAGGCAGTGACTCTTGGGGTTTCAGCTCTGGTTAAAGCACCCAGAGAAGGATGGTCATTGCTGCGAAGAGAGTTAGGTGTGTTGGCCTGTTGTGATTTGTGGTTTCTGGAAGGGTTTACTTGATACGGTCTTGGACATGTAGCTGAAGAATGTCCCTTTGGCTACATCTCCAACAAAACATGAGAGGGGTCTTGGCTGGATTCTCTGGCTGTTGTTGATAGTCTGTCTTGGGTGTCTGTTTCTTTCTCTGGACATATTGCTGTTGGCATTCTCTGTCCTTCTCAAACTGCTGTCCCAAGCGAACCAGTCCATCGACAGTGGTGACTGTAGCATGGCCTTGTCTTGGCTGTTCAGAGGTGCCAGCTTGGCCCTCAGTGGTCTGAACAGAAGTGGACACCAGAGAAACTCTGTGTAAGGAGTTGTGCCTAATGGAGGCCATGTCCACAGACAAGTCATCCAACATTTTAACACAATTAGAGAGTTCTCTCTGCAAGTGGCCTACAGTGTTAACCATGGGAGAAAAAACAGAATTAACATCCTTGAGGACCTCAGTGTGGTGATGTTGCAGGCGCCATTGGAGAGTGGCAGTGAGTTGGTTTCGTTGGTAGTCAAACTGCCTGTCCATGGCACCAGTAATTTCCCGTCTTCCACTCTCACTGAGCTCTATCAGCATGTGGGTTAGAGTGTTCATTGAGTTTCTGAATTCCATGGCACTCTGTTGTTGCTCTTCCCTAGACATTTGAAATTATGGTGGATAAGAGTTTGGAGATGTTGTTGAGTCCGACGAATATCAAGGATGTCACCTTGAAGTTGTAAAACTACAACCTCTGGAGATAACCCAGACAATGGAGGAAGGTTGGGTGTCAGGGAGGGCTAGCTCAGTACTTCCACACAGATCCATGTCAATAAGTGAGTAACTGGTTAGACCTCCTGTGGCCTGTGGCTCAGACAGAGCATTCAGATTCCCAGGGCTCTGGCCCAAATCAACTCCATTATCTCCATTCACATTATGATTTGTGTTGTCAGCTTGATGGTCAGAATGGCCCTGTGTATTCCCATTGACAGGTATGACATGGATGAGCACATTATCTTGGGGTGAATCCATTGTTTTAATTCCACACAAAATATTTGCTTTGGTTAGTTCTCAATGTTGAGCTGTCCCATCTGGGGTGCCATTTTTTATGTAACGGTTTTGACTTGAGGTTATTATTTATAGGGGTGCCAGGTAGGTTGTGCCTACCAGAGAAAACATTGGTTTCTCCTTTTAGTTTGGGTGGGAATGAGTCCCATCTGGTCCGTCAAGTCTACACCAATACAAAGGACTTATATAAAAGTCAGGATGGAAATAAACTTTTCATAAACCCTTAAAACATTGGAAAGAACTTCAAAAACAACTATACTCTTTTGCGTGGGTTGTATTAACAACATCAATGATTACACACACATATAATAATATAACACAATGAGTTCTGGTTCCTCCAGAAATGTCCTGTACCTCGGGCCTAAAAAGAGTCCTGCCCGGTAGAGTTCAGGGAACTCAAGTGACTTCTGTCACGCAATGTTTGTCCGTTCATTCCGTGTAGCATAAACCCAGTATTAATCATACCATCAATAGAACAATAAGTTTACCACAGAACTTTAAAGCGTATCACTCTTAATAAGTCCTCAACTACAACTAACTACATAAATCACAGTATACATCACATCAAAACAAATGAAATACCGTATACAAAAAGGTGGTAGTCAGTCGGTCAGTCAGACAATCCAATCCGCCAATAGATCTCCCGCGGAGAAAGGCCACGAAGAACGGAGAGGTGTAGTCCAGGGACGCAAAGAGTGGATCCGATCCTGGGTAAACTCTATTAGGCAACAAAACACACGTTTAACGGCAACAAAACAACGGAATAGAGAAGCTTCGGGAACTGAGGGTTGAACACATCCTCAGTCACGTCTCCATCACAAAACCCCACTTTTGCGCAGATGATACTGGCTATTTAATTGGGAATTAAAGGGAAAGTGCCCTATTGGAAGGAGCTGCACTGAGACGGTTCAGAAAAATTCAGGGCCGTCACAATATAGCTTGTTATTACCTCGTACCCCTACACATCGACTCAGTACTGGTACCCTGTGTATATAGCTTGTTATTACCTCGTACCCCTACACATCGACTCAGTACTGGTACCCTGTGTATATAGCTTGTTATTACCTCGTACCCCTACACAGACTCAGTACTGGTAACCTGTGTATATAGCTTGTTATTACCTCATACCCCTACACAGACTCAGTACTGGTACCCTGTGTATATAGCTTGTTATTACCTCATACCCCTACACATCAACTCAGTACTGGTAACCTGTGTATATAGCTTGTTATTACCTCGTACCCCTACACAGACTCAGTACTGGTAACCTGTGTATATAGCTTGTTATTACCTCGTACCCCTACACATCGACTCAGTACTGGTACCCTGTGTATATAGCTTGTTATTACCTCGTACCCCTACACATCGACTCAGTACTGGTACCCTGTGTATATAGCTTGTTATTACCTCGTACCCCTACACAGACTCAGTACTGGTAACCTGTGTATATAGCTTGTTATTACCTCATACCCCTACACAGACTCAGTACTGGTACCCTGTGTATATAGCTTGTTATTACCTCATACCCCTACACATCAACTCAGTACTGGTAACCTGTGTATATAGCTTGTTATTACCTCGTACCCCTACACAGACTCAGTACTGGTAACCTGTGTATATAGCTTGTTATTACCTCGTACCCCTACACATCGACTCAGTACTGGTACCCTGTGTATATAGCTTGTTATTACCTCGTACCCCTACACATCGACTCAGTACTGGTACCCTGTGTATATAGCTTGTTATTACCTCGTACCCCTACACAGACTCAGTACTGGTAACCTGTGTATATAGCTTGTTATTACCTCATACCCCTACACAGACTCAGTACTGGTACCCTGTGTATATAGCTTGTTATTACCTCATACCCCTACACATCAACTCAGTACTGGTAACCTGTGTATATAGCTTGTTATTACCTCATACCCCTACACATCAACTCAGTACTGGTAACCTGTGTATATAGCAAAGTTATTATTACACATTGTGTATTTATTCCTTGTGTTATTATTCAGCTACTTATGTTATGAATGTTCTATTTTTCTACTATTTCTAATGTTTTTCTCTAGCATTTCACCGTTACACCTGTTGTTTACTTTCTCTCCACATTGTTGGGAAGGGCCCCTCAGGAAGCATTTCACTGTTACACCTGTTGTTTACTTTCTCTCCACATTGTTGGGAAGGGCCCGTCAGGAAGCATTTCACTGTTACACCTGTTGTTTACTCTCTCTCTGCATTGTTGGGAAGGGCCCCTCAGGAAGCATTTCACTGTTACACCTGTTGTTTACTTTCTCTCTGCATTGTTGGGAAGGGCCCCTCAGGAAGCATTTCACTGTTACACCTGTTGTTTACTTTCTCTCCACATTGTTGGGAAGGGCCCGTCAGGAAGCATTTCACTGTTACACCTGTTGTTTACTCTCTCTCTGCATTGTTGGGAAGGGCCCCTCAGGAAGCATTTCACTGTTACACCTGTTGTTTACTTTCTCTCCACATTGTTGGGAAGGGCCCGTCAGGAAGCATTTCACTGTTACACCTGTTGTTTACCCTCTCTCTGCATTGTTGGGAAGGGCCCCTCAGGAAGCATTTCACTGTTACACCTGTTGTTTACTCTCTCTCTGCATTGTTGGGAAGGGCCCCTCAGGAAGCATTTCACTGTTACACCTGTTGTTTACTCTCTCTCTGCATTGTTGGGAAGGGCCCCTCAGGAAGCATTTCACTGTTACACCTGTTGTTTACCCTCTCTCTGCATTGTTGGGAAGGGCCCCTCAGGAAGCATTTCACTGTTACACCTGTTGTTTACTCTCTCTCTGCATTGTTGGGAAGGGCCCCTCAGGAAGCATTTCACTGTTACACCTGTTGTTTACTCTCTCTGCATTGTTGGGAAGGGCCCCTCAGGAAGCATTTCACTGTTACACCTGTTGTTTACTCTCTCTGCATTGTTGGGAAGGGCCCCTCAGGAGGCATTTCACTGTTACACCTGTTGTTTACTCTCTCTGCATTGTTGGGAAGGGCCCCTCAGGAAGCATTTCACTGTTACACCTGTTGTTTACTCTCTCTCCACATTGTTGGGAAGGGCCCCTCAGGAAGCATTTCACTGTTACACCTGTTGTTTACTCTCTCTCTGCATTGTTGGGAAGGGCCCGTCAGGAGGCATTTCACTGTTACACCTGTTGTTTACTCTCTCTCTGCATTGTTGGGAAGGGCCCCTCAGGATGCATTTCACTGTTACACCTGTTGTTTACTCTCTCTCTGCATTGTTGGGAAGGGCCCGTCAGGAAGCATTTCACTGTTACACCTGTTGTTTACTCTCTCTCTGCATTGTTGGGAAGGGCCCCTCAGGAAGCATTTCACTGTTACACCTGTTGTTTACTCTCTCTCTCTGCATTGTTGGGAAGGGCCCGTCAGGAGGCATTTCACTGTTACACCTGTTGTTTACTCTCTCTCTGCATTGTTGGGAAGGGCCCCTCAGGAAGCATTTCACTGTTACACCTGTTGTTTACTCTCTCTCCACATTGTTGGGAAGGGCCCCTCAGGAAGCATTTCACTGTTACACCTGTTGTTTACTCTCTCTCTGCATTGTTGGGAAGGGCCCGTCAGGAGGCATTTCACTGTTACACCTGTTGTTTACTCTCTCTCTGCATTGTTGGGAAGGGCCCCTCAGGATGCATTTCACTGTTACACCTGTTGTTTACTCTCTCTCTGCATTGTTGGGAAGGGCCCGTCAGGAAGCATTTCACTGTTACACCTGTTGTTTACTCTCTCTCTGCATTGTTGGGAAGGGCCCCTCAGGAAGCATTTCACTGTTACACCTGTTGTTTACTCTCTCTCTGCATTGTTGGGAAGGGCCCGTCAGGAGGCATTTCACTGTTACACCTGTTGTTTACTCTCTCTCTGCATTGTTGGGAAGGGCCCCTCAGGATGCATTTCACTGTTACACCTGTTGTTTACTCTCTCTCTGCATTGTTGGGAAGGGCCCGTCAGGAAGCATTTCACTGTTACACCTGTTGTTTACTCTCTCTCTGCATTGTTGGGAAGGGCCCCTCAGGATGCATTTCACTGTTACACCTGTTGTTTACCCTCTCTCTGCATTGTTGGGAAGGGCCCGTCAAGAAGCATTTCACTGATAGTCTACATTGTTGTTCTAGTATGGGTATAGGTGTAGTTGTGTTACCTGGTGTGACTAGTGGGGTCTGTGACGCTGGGTTCCAGGGGACCTTGGCAGCTACAGGGATCGTCTCATGTTTGTTGAAGGAGAATGGCTTATCGGGAGGGTTGTATCCTGGTGGTTTTGAAAACATTCACTGGGTTATAATCTCTCATACCATTTAAAACACTTGGGCAACATTTTGGTGGTAACTCCATCCACATCCCCATCACTACTGACCTGGTGCTCCAGCGAATCCTTTAACAGGTGTGGAGGATGGGTCATCTGATCCTCTCCTGACTGTTACCCTCCTCATGTAGCCTGGTGGACCAGCCTCTCCCACCTCCAGGACCCGACGCGGCTGACTGGGAGGGTTAGAGGGGGGGCTGGGCTGGCGGGGTACCATCGTTAAGAAGGGTTGGTTAGGGTTGGATGGTTGGTTAGGATGGGGTACGAGGATGACAGTGGGCTGGCCTGGCTGATTAGGCTTATGTGGCACCAGGTACAGAGTTGGTTGGTTCGGATGGTGGTGGGTGTTGGGCTGTAGAGGGTTGGTAGGCTGGTGTGGACTGGCTGGCTGTCTGGGGTTGTAGGGTTGCCTGGGGGTCTGGGGGGACGAGTCAAGGGGGGTCCTGTGGGGAATGTGGATCTGGTTAACCCTGGGTCTGGTCTGATCTGGGACAGAACCAGGTCTCACAGCTTCATCTGAGAGAGAGAAACAGGGAGAGCGAAATGGGGAGGCAGAGATAGAAACAGGGAGGGACAAACAGGGAGAGAGAGAGAGAAACAGGGAGGCAGAGATAGAAATGGGGGGAGAGAGAAATGGAGAGAGAGAAACACAGGGAGAGAGAGAGAAACACAGGGAGAGAGAGAGAAACACAGGGAGAGATAGAAACAGGGAGTGGGAGAGAAACAGGGAAGCAGAGATAGAAACAGAGAGAGAAACGGGGGGAGAGAGAAATGGAGAGAGAGAGAAACACAGGGAGAGAGAGAGAAACGGAGAGAGAAACAGGGAAGCAGAGATAGTAACAGAGAGAGAGACGGCAGCACAATTAGACCCAAACAAATCATGAGAAAGTAAAAAGATAATTACTTGACACATTGGAAAGAATTAACAAAATAACAGAGCAAACCAGAATACTATTTGGCCCTAAACAGAGTACACAGTGGCAAAATACCTGACCACTGTGACTGACCCAAACTTAAGGAAAGCTTTGACTATGTACAGACTCAGTGAGCATAGCCTTGCTATTGAGAAAGGCTGCCGTAGGCAGACATGGCTCACAAGAGAAGACAGGCTATGTGCTCACTGCCCACAAAATGAGGTGGAAACTGAGCTGCATTTCCTAACCTCCTGCCCAATGTATGACCATATTAGAGACACATATTTCCCTCAGATTACACAGATCCACAAAGAAGTCTAAAACAAATCCAATTTTGATAAACTCCAATATCTACTGGGTGAAATACCACAGTGTGCCATGACAGCAGCAAGATCTGTGACCTGTTACCACAAGAAAAGCGCAACCAGTGAAGAACAAACACCATTGTAAATACAACCCATATTTATGCTCATTTATTTTCCCTTGTGTACTTTAACGGTTTGTACATTGTTACAACACTGATATATACATATGACATTTGTAATGTCTTTATTGTTTTGAAACTTCTGTATGTGTAATGTTGACTGTTATTTTTGATTGTTTATTTCAGTTTTGTATATTATCTACCTCACTTGCTTTGGCAATGTTAACATATGTTTCTGATGCCAATAAAGCCCCTTGAATTGAATTGAGAGAGAGAGAAACGGGGAGAGAGAGAGAGAGAGAAACGGGGAGAGAGAGAAACGGGGGGAGAGAGAGAGAAACGGGGGGAGAGAGAGAGAAACGGGGAGAGAGAGAAAAAACGGGGAGAGAGAGAGAAACGGGGAGAGAGAGAGAAACGGGAGAGAGAGAGAGAAACGGGAGAGAGAGAGAGAGAGAGAAACGGGGAGAGAGAGAGAGAAACGGGGGAGAGAGAGAGAGAAACGGGAGAGAGAGAGAGAGAAACGGGAGAGAGAGAGAGAGAAACGGGAGAGAGAGAGAGAGAAACGGGAGAGAGAGAGAGAGAAACGGGGGGAGAGAGAGAGAGAAACGGGGGAGAGAGAGAGAGAAACGGGGGAGAGAGAGAGAGAAACGGGGGGAGAGAGAGAGAGAAACGGGGGAGAGAGAGAGAAACGGGGGGAGAGAGAGAGAGAAACGGGGGAGAGAGAGAGAGAAACGGGGAGAGAGAGAGAGAAACGGGGAGAAAGAGAGAGAAACGGGGAGAAAGAGAGAGAAACGGGGAGAGAGAGAGAGAGAGAAACGGGAGAGAGAGAGAGAGAGAGAGAGAGAGAGAGAGAAACGGGGAGAGAGAGAGAGAGAGAGAGAGAGAGAGAGAGAGAGAAACGGGGAGAGAGAGAGAAACGGGGAGAGAGAGAGAAACGGGGAGAGAGAGAGAAACGGGGAGAGAGAGAGAAACGGGGAGAGAGAGAGAAACGGGGAGAGAGAGGCAATGAGAGAGAAACGGAGAGAGAGAGAAACGGGGAGAGAGAGAAACGGGGAGAGAGAAACAGGGAAAGAGAGGCAAGGAGAAAGAAACGGGGAGAGAGAAACGGGGAGAAAAACGGGGAGAGGCAAGGAGAAAACGAAGAGGGGGAGAGAGAAAACGGGGAAAGAGAAACAGGGAAAGAGAGGCAAGGAGAAAGAAACGGGGAGAGAGAAACGGGGAGAGAGAGAAACGGGGAGAGAGAGGCAAGGAGAGAGAAACAGAGAGAGATAGAAATGGAGAGATAGAGAAACGGGGAGGGAGCGAGAGCACAGAGGAACAGGGAGAAAGAGAAACAGGGAGAGAGAGAGGGAAACAGGGAGAGAGAGGGAAACAGGGAGAGAGAGAGGAAACAGGGAGAGAGAAACAGGGAGACCGAGAGAGAAACAGAGAGAGAGAGAGAAACAGAGAGAGAGAGAGAAACGGAGAGAGAGAGAAACGGAGAGAGAGAGAGAAACGGAGAGAGAGAGAGAAACGGAGAGAGAGAGAGAAACGGAGAGAGAGAAACACAGGGATAGAGAGAAACAGGAAGAGAAAGAGTGAAACAATGAGAAAGAGTTACAGAGATATCGTTTTTTAGTTGGTTTACCATAAGGATGGGTGTTGTTGAGTGAGTATATGTGAAACCATAACAATGCATCATATCTCATAATTAATACCAGTACTTTGGAACACGTGATGGAAAAACAGGGTAACTATAACACGCCTAAGTTGAACAACCTGCTCATAAACACCCACACTGTTTCTCCCTGGGGAATCAGCTGCTAGGCATTCTGCTGATGTAATTCCAGCGAGGTCCTCCTCACCTTAACCTCAGAGAGACCGGCAGGATCCTCCTCACCTTAACCTCACAGAGAGACCGGCAGGGTCCTCCTCACCTTAACCTCACAGAGAGACCGGCAGGGTCCTCCTCACCTTAACCTCACAGAGAGACAGGCAGGGTCGTCCTCACATTAACCTCACAGAGAGACAGGCAGGGTCCTCCTCACCTTAACCTCACAGAGAGACGGGCAGAGTCATCCTCACATTAACCTCACAGAGAGACGGGCAGGGTCCTCCTCACCTTAACCTCACAGAGAGACGGGCAGGGTCCTCCTCACCTTAACCTCACAGAGAGACGGGCAGGGTCCTCCTCACCTTAACGTCACAGAGAGACGGGCAGGGTCCTCCTCACCTTAACCTCACAGAGAGACCGGCAGGGTCCTCCTCACATTAACCTCACATACAGGCAGGGTCCTCCTCACCTTAACCTCACAGAGAGACCGGCAGGGTCCTCCTCACCTTAACCTCACAGAGAGACCGGCAGGGTCCTCCTCACCTTAACCTCACAGAGAGACGGGCAGGGTTCTCCTCACATTAACCTCACATACAGGCAGGGTCCTCCTCACATTAACCTCACATACAGGCAGGGTCCTCCTCACCTTAACCTCACAGAGAGACGGGCAGGGTCATCCTCACATTAACCTCACAGAGAGACGGGCAGGGTCCTCCTCACAGAGAGACCGGCAGGGTCCTCCTCACCTTAACCTCACAGAGAGACCGGCAGGGTCCTCCTCACCTTAACTTCACAGAGAGACGGGCAGGGTCCTCCTCACCTTAACCTCACAGAGAGACCGGCAGGGTCGTCCTCACATTAACCTCACAGAGAGACGGGCAGGGTCCTCCTCACCTTAACCTCACAGAGAGACGGGCAGGGTCATCCTCACCTTTACCTCACAGAGAGACGGGCAGGGTCCTCCTCACCTTAACCTCACAGAGAGACAAGGAGGCAGTGGAACACCCACCCCTCTGGCCTCCTGCCCCCTAAAGCAGATAGTTTGTGTAGTTGCAGAATTTGTAGAATTTTCTTCAAGCCAAGCTGTAATATACATGTACACATCTGTAATACACATAAACTGTAGTGATCATGAAAATAATGTTGTGTCCACACTGCAGGACTGTTACTGTATCAGATCCTGTTACTGCAGAGGATGGTCGTCATGATCAGCACAGTCCCTAGGACAGAGGATGGCAGTCATGATCACTATAGTCCCTAGGACAGAGGATGGCAGTCATGATCACCACAGTCCCTAGGACAGAGGATGGCAGTCATGATCACTATAGTCCCTAGGACAGAGGATGGCAGTCATGATCACTATAGTCCCTAGGACAGAGGATGGCAGTCATGATCACCACAGTCCCTAGGACAGAGGATGGTCGTCATGATCACTATAGTCCCTAGGACAGAGGATGGCAGTCATGATCACTATAGTCCCTAGGACAGAGGATGGCAGTCATGATCACTATAGTCCCTAGGACAGAGGATGGCAGTCATGATCACTATAGTCCCTAGGACAGAGGATGGTCAGTCATGATCACCACAGTCCCTAGGACAGAGGATGGCAGTCATGATCACTATAGTCCCTAGGACAGAGGATGGTCGTCATGATCACTATAGTCCCTAGGACAGAGGATGGTCAGTCATGATCACCACAGTCCCTAGGACAGAGGATGGCAGTCATGATCACTATAGTCCCTAGGACAGAGGATGGCAGTCATGATCACTATAGTCCCTAGGACAGAGGATGGTTGTCATGATCACTATAGTCCCTAGGACAGAGGATGGCAGTCATGATCACTATAGTCCCTAGGACAGAGGATGGCAGTCATGATCACTATAGTCCCTAGGACAGAGGATGGTTGTCATGATCACCACAGTCCCTAGGACAGAGGATGGCAGTCATGATCACTACAGTCCCTAGGACAGAGGATGGCAGTCATGATCAGCACAGTCCCTAGGACAGAGGATGGTTGTCATGATCACCACAGTCCCTAGGACAGAGGATGGCAGTCATGATCACTATAGTCCCTAGGACAGAGGATGGCAGTCATGATCACTATAGTCCCTAGGACAGAGGATGGTCGTCATGATCACCACAGTCCCTAGGACAGAGGATGGTCGTCATGATCACCACAGTCCCTAGGACAGAGGATGGTCGTCATGATCACCACAGTCCCTAGGACAGAGGATGGTCGTCATGATCACCACAGTCCCTAGGACAGAGGATGGTCGTCATGATCACCACAGTCCCTAGGACAGAGGATGGTCGTCATGATCACTATAGTCCCTAGGACAGAGGATGGTCATCATGATCACTATAGTCCCTAGGACAGAAGATGGTCATCATGATCAGCACAGTCCCTAGGACAGAGGATGGCAGTCATGATGAGCACAGTCCATAGGACAGAGGATGGCAGTCATGATCAGCACAGTCCCTAGGACAGAGGATGGCAGTCATGATCAGCACAGTCCCTAGGACAGAGGATGGCAGTCAAGATCACTATAGTCCCTAGGACAGAGGATGGTCGTCATGATCACCACAGTCCCTAGGACATGAGTCATGATCAGCACAGTCCCTAGGACAGAGGATGGTCACACCAGTCCCTAGGACAGAGGATGGCAGTCATGATCACTATAGTCCCTAGGACAGAGGATGGCAGTCATTATCAGCACAGTCCCTAGGACAGAGGATGGCAGTCATGATCAGCACAGTCCCTAGGACAGAGGATGGCAGTCATGATCACTATAGTCCCTAGGACAGAGGATGGCAGTCATTATCACCACAGTCCCTAGGACAGAGGATGGCAGTCATGATCAGCACAGTCCCTAGGACAGAGGATGGCAGTCATGATCACACAGTCCCTAGGACAGAGGATGGCAGTCATGATCAGCACAGTCCCTAGGACAGAGGATGGCAGTCATGATCACTATAGTCCCTAGGACAGAGGATGGCAGTCATTATCAGCACAGTCCCTAGGACAGAGGATGGCAGTCATGATCAGCACAGTCCCTAGGACAGAGGATGGCAGTCATGATCACTATAGTCCCTAGGACAGAGGATGGCAGTCATTATCAGCACAGTCCCTAGGACAGAGGATGGCAGTCATGATCACTATAGTCCCTAGGACAGAGGATGGCAGTCATTATCAGCACAGTCCCTAGGACAGAGGATGGCAGTCATGATCAGCACAGTCCCTAGGACAGAGGATGGCAGTCATGATCACTATAGTCCCTAGGACAGAGGATGGCAGTCATTATCAGCACAGTCCCTAGGACAGAGGATGGCAGTCATGATCACTATAGTCCCTAGGACAGAGGATGGCAGTCATTATCAGCACAGTCCCTAGGACAGAGGATGGCAGTCATGATCAGCACAGTCCCTAGGACAGAGGATGGCAGTCATGATCACTATAGTCCCTAGGACAGAGGATGGCAGTCATGATCAGCACAGTCCCTAGGACAGAGGATGGCAGTCATGATCAGCACAGTCCCTAGGACAGAGGATGGCAGTCATGATCAGCACAGTCCCTAGGACAGAGGATGGCAGTCATGATCAGCACAGTCCCTAGGACAGAGGATGGCAGTCATGATCAGCACAGTCCCTAGGACAGAGGATGGCAGTCATGATCAGCACAGTCCCTAGGACAGAGGATGGCAGTCATGATCAGCACAGTCCCTAGGACAGAGGATGGCAGTCATGATCAGCACAGTCCCTAGGACAGAGGATGGCAGTCATGATCAGCACAGTCCCTAGGACAGAGGATGGCAGTCATGATCAGCACAGTCCCTAGGACAGAGGATGGCAGTCATGATCAGCACAGTCCCTAGGACAGAGGATGGCAGTCATGATCACCACAGTCCCTAGGACAGAGGATGGCAGTCATGATCAGCACAGTCCCTACGACAGAGGATGGCAGTCATGATCAGCACAGTCCCTAGGACAGAGGATGGCAGTCATGATCACTATAGTCCCTAGGACAGAGGATGGCAGTCATGATCACCACAGTCCCTAGGACAGAGGATGGCAGTCATGATCAGCACAGTCCCTACGACAGAGGATGGCAGTCATGATCAGCACAGTCCCTAGGACAGAGGATGGCAGTCATGATCACTATAGTCCCTAGGACAGAGGATGGTCGTCATGATCACTATAGTCCCTAGGACAGAGGATGGCAGTCATGATCAGCACAGTCCCTAGGACAGAGGATGGCAGTCATGATCAGCACAGTCCCTAGGACAGAGGATGGCAGTCATGATCACTACAGTCCCTAGGACAGAGGATGGCAGTCATGATCAGCACAGTCCCTAGGACAGAGGATGGCAGTCATGATCACTATAGTCCCTAGGACAGAGGATGGTCGTCATGATCACTATAGTCCCTAGGACAGAGGATGGTCGTCATGATCACTATAGTCCCTAGGACAGAGGATGGCAGTCATGATCAGCACAGTCCCTAAGACAGAGGATGGTCATCATGATCACTATAGTCCCTAGGACAGAGGATGGCAGTCATGATCACTATAGTCCCTAGGACAGAGGATGGTCGTCATGATCACTATAGTCCCTAGGACAGAGGATGGCAGTCATGATCAGCACAGTCCCTAGGACAGAGGATGATCATGATCAGTCCCTAGGACAGAGGATGGCAGTCATGATCACTATAGTCCCTAGGACAGAGGATGGCAGTCATGATCAGCACAGTCCCTAGGAAGAGGATGGCAGTCATGATCACTATAGTCCCTAGGACAGAGGATGGTCCGTCATGATCACTATAGTCCCTAGGACAGAGGATGGTCGTCATGATCACTATAGTCCCTAGGACAGAGGATGGCAGTCATGATCACTATAGTCCCTAGGACAGAGGATGGCAGTCATGATCAGCACAGTCCCTAAGACAGAGGATGGTCATCATGATCACTATAGTCCCTAGGACAGAGGATGGCAGTCATGATCACTATAGTCCCTAAGACAGAGGATGGCAGTCATGATCACTATAGTCCCTAAGACAGAGGATGGTCGTCATGATCACTATAGTCCCTAGGACAGAGGATGGTCGTCATGATCACTATAGTCCCTAGGACAGAGGATGGCAGTCATGATCACTATAGTCCCTAGGACAGAGGATGGCAGTCATGATCAGCACAGTCCCTAGGACAGAGGATGGCAGTCATGATCAGCACAGTCCCTAGGACAGAGGATGGCAGTCATGATCACCACAGTCCCTAGGACAGAGGATGGCAGTCATGATCACCACAGTCCCTAGGACAGAGGATGGCAGTCATGATCAGCACAGTCCCTAGGACAGAGGATGGCAGTCATGATCAGCACAGTCCCTAGGACAGAGGATGGTCGTCATGATCACCACAGTCCCTAGGACAGAAGATGGTCATCATGATCAGAACAGTCCCTAGGACAAAGGATGGTCATCATGATCACCACAGTCCCTAGGACAGAAGATGGTCATATCATGATCACCACAGTCCCTAGGACAGAGGATGGTCATCATGATCACTATAGTCCCTAGGACAGAGGATGGCAGTCATGATCACCACAGTCCCTAGGACAGAGGATGGCAGTCATGATCAGCACAGTCCCTAGGACAGAGGATGGTCATCATGATCACCACAGTCCCTAGGACAGAGGATGGTCATCATGATCACTATAGTCCCTAGGACAGAGGATGGCAGTCATGATCACTATAGTCCCTAGGACAGAGGATGGTTGTCATGATCACTATAGTCCCTAGGACAGAGGATGGCAGTCATGATCACTATAGTCCCTAGGACAGAGGATGGTCGTCATGATCACTATAGTCCCTAGGACAGAGGATGGTCGTCATGATCACTATAGTCCCTAGGACAGAGGATGGCAGTCATGATCACCACAGTCCCTAGGACAGAGGATGGCAGTCATGATCACTATAGTCCCTAGGACAGAGGATGGCAGTCATGATCACTATAGTCCCTAGGACAGAGGATGGCAGTCATGATCAGCACAGTCCCTAGGACAGAGGATGGCAGTCATGATCACTATAGTCCCTAGGACAGAGGATGGCAGTCATGATCAGCACAGTCCCTAGGACAGAGGATGGCAGTCATGATCAGCACAGTCCCTAGGACAGAGGATGGTCGTCATGATCACCACAGTCCCTAGGACAGAGGATGGCAGTCATGATCACTATAGTCCCTAGGACAGAGGATGGCAGTCATGATCAGCACAGTCCCTAGGACAGAGGATGGCAGTCATGATCAGCACAGTCCCTAGGACAGAGGATGGCAGTCATGATCAGCACATTCCCTAGGACAGAGGATGGCAGTCATGATCAGCACAGTCCCTAGGACAGAGGATGGCAGTCATGATCACCACAGTCCCTAGGACAGAGGATGGCAGTCATGATCACCACAGTCCATACGACAGAGGATGGCAGTCATGATCAGCACAGTCCCTACGACAGAGGATGGCAGTCATGATCAGCACAGTCCCTAGGACAGAGGATGGCAGTCATGATCAGCACATTCCCTAGGACAGAGGATGGCAGTCATGATCAGCACAGTCCCTAGGACAGAGGATGGCAGTCATGATCAGCACAGTCCCTAGGACAGAGGATGGCAGTCATGATCAGCACAGTCCCTACGACAGAGGATGGCAGTCATGATCAGCACAGTCCCTAGGACAGAGGATGGCAGTCATGATCAGCACAATCCCTAGGACAGAGGATGGCAGTCATGATCACTATAGTCCCTAGGACAGAGGATGGTCGTCATGATCACTATAGTCCCTAGGACAGAGGATGGCAGTCATGATCAGCACAGTCCCTAGGACAGAGGATGGCAGTCATGATCAGCACAGTCCCTAGGACAGAGGATGGCAGTCATGATCACTATAGTCCCTAGGACAGAGGATGGCAGTCATGATCACTATAGTCCCTAGGACAGAGGATGGTCGTCATGATCACTATAGTCCCTAGGACAGAGGATGGTCGTCATGATCACTATAGTCCCTAGGACAGAGGATGGCAGTCATGATCACTATAGTCCCTAGGACAGAGGATGGTCGTCATGATCACTATAGTCCCTAGGACAGAGGATGGTCGTCATGATCACTATAGTCCCTAGGACAGAGGATGGCAGTCATGATCACTATAGTCCCTAGGACAGAGGATGGCAGTCATGATTAGCACAGTCCCTAGGACAGAGGATGGCAGTCATGATCAGCACAGTCCCTAGGACAGAGGATGGCAGTCATGATCACCACAGTCCCTAGGACAGAGGATGGTCGTCATGATCACTATAGTCCCTAGGACAGAGGATGGTCGTCATGATCACTATAGTCCCTAGGACAGAGGATGGCAGTCAAGATCACTATAGTCCCTAGGACAGAGGATGGTCGTCATGATCAGCACAGTCCCTAGGACAGAGGATGGCAGTCATGATCAGCACAGTCCCTAGGACAGAGGATGGCAGTCATGATCACCACAGTCCCTAGGACAGAGGATGGCAGTCATGATCAGCACAGTCCCTAGGACAGAGGATGGCAGTCATGATCACCACAGTCCCTAGGACAGAGGATGGTCGTCATGATCACTATAGTCCCTAGGACAGAGGATGGTCGTCATGATCACTATAGTCCCTAGGACAGAGGATGGCAGTCATGATCACTATAGTCCCTAGGACAGAGGATGGTCGTCATGATCACTATAGTCCCTAGGACAGAGGATGGTCGTCATGATCACCACAGTCCCTAGGACAGAGGATGGTCGTCATGATCACTATAGTCCCTAGGACAGAGGATGGTCGTCATGATCACTATAGTCCCTAGGACAGAGGATGGTCGTCATGATCACTATAGTCCCTAGGACAGAGAATGGTCGTCATGATCACTATAGTCCCTAGGACAGAGGATGGTCGTCATGATCACCACAGTCCCTAGGACAGAGGATGGCAGTCATGATCACTATAGTCCCTAGGACAGAGGATGGTCGTCATGATCACTATAGTCCCTAGGACAGAGGATGGTCGTCATGATCACTATAGTCCCTAGGACAGAGGATGGTCGTCATGATCACCACAGTCCCTAGGACAGAGGATGGCAGTCATGATCAGCACAGTCCCTAGGACAGAGGATGGCAGTCATGATCACTATAGTCCCTAGGACAGAGGATGGCAGTCATGATCAGCACAGTCCCTAGGACAGAGGATGGCAGTCATGATCAGCACAGTCCCTAGGACAGAGGATGGTCGTCATGATCAGCACAGTCCCTAGGACAGAGGATGGTCGTCATGATCACTATAGTCCCTAGGACAGAGGATGGTCGTCATGATCAGCACACACAGATGCTTTATGGGACACAGGTCTCCAGTTATCAGCAAAACAACAAACAACTGAAGATCAAGCTACTAACCAGCAGAGCTGTACTTCAGCTCTACATCACATCATCTGTTAAAGAGACTCTGCTGTAGGGTGGGGCACACACACACACACACACACACACACACACACACACACACACACACACACACACACACACACACACACACACACACACACACACACACACACACACACACACACACACACACACACACACACACACACACACACACACACACACACACACACACACACACACGGTCAGCGCCAAGGCTGAGGGAGGTCAGTGCTCTGAAGACTTCCAGATGGTTACGTGTGTTCCAGGCCTCTGACTCAGCACAAGGCCCAGTGTTCACACATCTAACTATTCTCCAAGGCCCAGTGTTCACACATCTAACTATTCTCCAAGGCCCAGTGTTCACACATCTAACTATTCTCCAAGGCCCAGTGTTCACACATCTAACTATTCTCCAAGGCCCAGTGTTCACACATCTAACTATTCTCCAAGGCCCAGTGTTCACACATCTAACTATTCTCCAAGGCCCAGTGTTCACACATCTAACTATGGGTGGAGGTGATATGGTCCTTGACTAGACTCTCAAAGCACTTCATGATGACGGAAGTGAGTGCTACGGCGGGCGATAGTCGTTTAGCTCAGTTACCTTAGCTTTCTTGGGTACAGGAACAATGGTGGGCCTCTGTCCAGTGACTGCGGTTGAAATTAGACCTGCTCGCTAAAACCGGCACTTTTACTGAAACGTTGATTATTGTGCACTGTCCTTGTAAAAATATAATACAAAACTCAAACCCAGCTAACACTAACCCTTACTACACCCAGCTAACACTAACCCTTACTACACCCAGCTAACACTAACCCTTACTACACCCAGCTAACACTAACCCTTACTACACCCAGCTAACACTAACCCTTACTACACCCAGCTAACACTAACCCTTACTACACCCAGCTAACACTAACCCTTACAACACCCAGCTAACCCTAACCCCAACTACACCCAGCTAACCCTAACCCCAACTACACCCAGCTAACCCTTACTACACCCAGCTAACCCTAACCCTTACTACACCCAGCTAACCCTAACACTAACTACACCCAGCTAACCCTTACTACACCCAGCTAACACTAACCCTTACTACACCCAGCTAACACTAACCCTTACTACACCCAGCTAACCCTTACTACACCCAGCTAACACTAACCCTTACTACACCCAGCTAACACTAACCCTTACTACACCCAGCTAACCCTAACCCTTACTACACCCAGCTAACCCTAACCCTTACTACACCCAGCTAACATTAACACTAACTACACCCAGCTAACCCTTACTACACCCAGCTAACCCTAACCCTTACTACACCCAGCTACAGAGCTACAGCTACAGCTACAGAAGTCATTTAGCAGACGCTCTTATCCAGAGCGACTTACAAATTGGTGCATTCACCTTATGACATCCAGTGGAACAGTCACTTTACAATAGTGCATCTAAATCTTAAAGGGGGCTAAGAGGGATTAACATCCTTATGCAACAGGGTGCTAACACTAACCCTTACTACAGGCAGTAACAGGCTGTTACTGTTACGCTAACCCTAACCCTTACTACACCCAGCTAACCCTAACCCTTACTACAACCCGCTAACACCAACCCTTACTACACCCAGCTAACACCAACCCTTACTACACCCAGCTAACACCAACCCTTACTACACCCAGCTAACACCAACCCTTACTACACCCAGCTAACACTAACCCTTACTACACCCAGCTAACACTAACCCTTACTACACCCAGCTAACACTAACCCTTACTACACCCAGCTAACACTAACCCTTACTACACCCAGCTAACACTAACCCTTACTACACCCAGCTAACACTAACCCTTACTACAACCCGCTAACACTAACCCTTACTACACCCAGCTAACACTAACCCTTACTACACCCAGCTAACACTAACCCTTACTACACCCAGCTAACACTAACCCTTACTACACCCAGCTAACACCAACCCTTACTACACCCAGCTAACACTAACCCTTACTATACACAGCTAACACTAACCCTTACTACACCCAGCTAACATTAACACTAACTACACCCAGCTAACCCTTACTACACCCAGCTAACACTAACCCTTACTACACCCAGCTAACACTAACCCTTACTACACCCAGCTAACACTAACCCTTACTACACCCAGCTAACATTAACACTAACTACACCCAGCTAACCCTTACTACACCCAGCTAACACTAACCCTTACTACACCCAGCTAACACTAACCCTTACTACACCCAGCTAACCCTAACCCTTACTACACCCAGCTAACACTAACCCCTACTACACCCAGCTAACATTAACACTAACTACACCCAGCTAACCCTTACTACATCCAGCTAACACTAACCCTTACTACACCCAGCTAACACTAACCCTTACTACACCCAGCTAACCCTAACCCTTACTACACCCAGCTAACAATAACCCTTACTACACCCAGCTAACACTAACCCTTACTACAACCCGCTAACACCAACCCTTACTACACCCAGCTAACACTAACCCTTACTACACCCAGCTAACACTAACCCTTACTACACCCAGCTAACACTAACCCTTACTACACCCAGCTAACCCTAACCCTTACTACACCCAGCTAACCCTAACCCTTACAATACACAGCTAACACTAACCCTTACTACACCCAGCTACACTAACTACACCAACTACACCCAGCTAACACAAACACTAACTACACCCAGCTAACACAAACACTAACCCTTACTACACCCAGCTAACACTAACTACACCCAGCTAACAATAACCCTTACTACACCCAGCTCACACTAACACTAACTACACCCAGCTAACACTAACAACACCCAGCTAACACTAACCCTTACTAGACCCAGCTAACCCTAACCCTTACTACACCCAGCTAACCCTAACCCTTACTACACCCAGCTAACATTAACACTAACTACACCCAGCTAACAATAACCCTAACACTAACTACACCAAGCAAACACTAACCCTTACTACACCCAGCTAACACTAAACATAACACTTACTACACCCAGATAACACTAACCCTTACTACACCCAGCTAACCCTAACCCTTACTACACCCAGCTAACATTAACACTAACTACACCCAGCTAACCCTTACTACACCCAGCTAACACTAACCCTTACTACACCCAGCTAACACTAACCCCAACTACACCCAGCTAACACTAACCCTTACTACACCCAGCTAACACTAACCCTTACTACACCCAGCTAACACTAACCCTTACCTACAACCCAGCTAACACATAACCCTTACTACACCTCTACTAACACTAACCCTTACTACACCCAGCTAACACACTAATCTCCTTACTACACCTGGGCTCCCTGCTGTGCCATTAACCCTTACTACACCCAGCTAACACTAACCCTTACTACACCCAGCTAACACTAACCCTTACTACAACCAAACAAGGGCACTGCACCAACCCTTACTACACCCAGCTAACACTAACCCTTACTACACCCAGCTACACTAACTACACCAACTACACCCAGCTAACACAAACACTAACCCTTACTACACCCAGCTAACACTAACACTAACTACACCAAGCTAACAAACCCTTACTACACCCAGATAACACTAACTACACCCAGCTAACAATAACCCTTACAACACCCAGCTAACACAAACACTAACTACACCCAGCTCACACTAACTACACCCAGCTCACACTAACACTAACTACACCCAGCTAACACTAACACTAACTACACCCAGCTAACACTAACCCTTACTACACCCAGCTAACACTAACCCTTACTACACCCAGATAACCCTAACCCTTACTACACGCAGCTAACATTAACACTAACTACACCCAGCTAACAATAACCCTAACACTAACTACACCAAGCAAACACTAACCCTTACTACACCCAGCTAACACTAACCCTTACTACACCCAGCGAACACTAACCCTTACTACACCCAGCGAACACTAACCCTTACTACACCCAGCTAAAACTAACCCTTACTACACCCAGCTAACACTAACCCTTTCTACACCCAGCCACATGTGATACAGCCTGGATTTGAACCAGGGACTGTAGTGAAGCCTCTTGCACTGATATGCAGTGCCTTAGGCCATGGCAGCCCCTGAATGCTGGACAGGAAAATGGTCCAATTCACACACGTATCAAGAGAACATCCCTGGTCAACCTACAGCCTATAATCTGTCAGTATAGAGACAAAGTAGAGTCGCAATTCAACAGCTCAGACACAAGAGGTATGTGGCAGGGTCTACAGTCAATCATGGATTACAAAAAGAAAACCAGCCCCGTCGCGGACCAGGATGTCTTGCTCCCAGACAGACTAAACAACTTCTTTGCTCGCTTTGAGGACAATACAGTGCCACTGATACGGCCCGCTACCAAAACCTGCGGACTCTCCTTCACTGCAGCGGACGTGAGTAAAACATTTAAACGTGTTAACCCTCGCAAGGCTGCAGGCCCAGATGGCATCCCCAGCCGTGTCCTCAGAGCATGCACAGACCAGCTGGCTGGTGTGTTTACGGACATATTCAATCAATCCTTATCCCAGTCTGCTGTTCCCACATGCTTCAAGAGGGCCACCATTGTTCCTGTTCCCAAGAAAGCTAAGGTAACTGAGCTAAACGACTACCGCCCCGTAGCACTCACTTCCGTCATCATGAAGTGCTTTGAGAGACTAATCAAGGACCATATCACCACCACTCTACCTGACACCCTAGACCAACTCCAATTTGCTTACCGCCCCAATAGGTCCACAGACGACACAATCACAACCACACTGCCCTAACCCATCTGGACAAGAGGAATACCTATGTGAGAATGCTGTTCATCGACTACAGCTCAGCATTTAACACCATAGTACCCTCCAAACTTGTCATCAAGCTCGAGACCCTGGGTCTCGACCCCGCCCTGTGCAACTGGATCCTGGACTTCCTGACGGGCCGCCCCCCAGGTGATGAGGGTAGGTAACAACATCTCCACCCCGCTGATCCTCAACACTGGGGCCCCACAAGGGTGCGTTCTGAGCCCTCTCCTGTAGTCCCTATTCACCCACTACTGCGTCACCATGCACGCCTCCAACTCAATCATCAAGTTTGCAGACGACACTACAGTGGTAGGCTTGATTACCAACAACGACGAGACGGACTACAGGGAGGTGGTGAGGGCCCTCGGAGTGTGGTGTCAGGAAAATAACCTCACACTCAACGTCAACAAAACAAAGGAGATGATTGTGGACTTCAGGAAACAGCAGAGGGAACACCCCCCTATCCACATCGACGGGACAATAGTAGAGAGGGTAGTAAGTTTCAAGTTTCTCGGCGTACACATCACGGACAAACTGAATTGGTCCACCCACACAGACAGCGTGGTGAAGGCGGCGCAGCAGCGCCTCTTCAACCTCAGGAGGCTGAAGAAACTTGGCTTGTCATTAAAAGCACTTACAAACTTTTACAGATGCACAATCGAGAGCATCCTGTCGGGCTGTATCAACGCCTGGTACGGCAACTGCTCCGCCCACAACCGCAAGGCTCACCAGAGGGTAGTGAGGTCTGCACAACGCATCACCAGGGGCAAACTACCTGCCCTCCAGGACACCTACACCACCCGATATCACAGGAAGGCCATAAAGATCATCAAGGACAACAACCACCCGAGCCACTGCCTGTTCACCCTGCGATCATCCAGAAGGCGAGGTCAGTACAGGTGCATCAAAGCTGGGACCGAGAGACTGAACAACAGCTTCTATCTCAAGGCCATCAGACTGAAAAACAGCTTCTATCTCAAGGCCATCAGACTGTTAAACAGCCATCACTAACATTGAGTGGCTGCTGCCAACATACTGACTCAACTCCAGCCACTTTAGTAATGTAAAAATGGATGTAAAAATGTATCACTAGCCACGTTAAACAATGCCACTTAATATAATGTTTACATACCCTACATTACTATTCTCATATGTATATACTGTACTCAATACCATCTACTGCATCTTGCCTATGCTGTTCTGTACCATCACTCATTCATATATCCTTATGTACATATTCTTTATCCCCTTACACTGTGTATAAGACAGTAGTTTTGGAATTGTTAGGTTAGATTACTTGTTGGTTATTACTGCATTGTCGTAACTAGAAGCACAAGCATTTCGCTACACTCGCATTAACATCTGCTAACCATGTGTATGTGACAAATAAAATTAGATTTGATTTGAGACTCACTAAACACACATGCTTACTTTGTAAATTATCTCTGAGTATTGAAGTGTGCCATTGGCTATCTGTATATTAAAATAACAAGAAAACGGTGCCGTCTGCTTTGCTTAGTATAAGGAATTTGAAATTATTTATACTTTTACTTTTGATACTTAAGTATATTTAAAACCAAATACTTTTAGACTTTTACTTAAGTAGTATTTTACTGGGTGACTTTCACTTGAGTCATTTTCTTTTAAAAGTATCTTTCCTTTTGCTCAAGTATGATAATTGGGTACTTTTCCACCACTGAGTCTGGTGGTAAGGTCTCAGTTTGACTGAAAGGAAATTCACTTTCTACAGATAAGCACGTTAGCTATAACCTGCTATGTTTGGTTTTGGATCTCATCCTTTCACACCATTATACCCACCCCCATCCAAACACCCTCTGACCCAGGGTAATCAAAACTGTGGAGAGATCCCAGCTCCAGGGAAGCTTCCTCTGTCATGACATCACAGCTGAGGAGAGAGCATCTGGAGTGGGGGTGTGGAGCCATGAGTCTCCCCTAGTTCCCTGAACTCTGCCTCTCTTCTCATTTCACCCTGAACAGGCAGTGCAAGGAGAGGAGGAGGCTGGAGTGGTGAGGAGAGAAGAGAGGCAGAATGCAGAGAGAAGAGGAGGTTGGTTTGGTGAGGGGAGAAGAGAGGCAGAATGCAGGGAGAGGAGGAGGTTGGTTTGGTGAGGGGAGAAGAGAGGCAGAATGCAGGGAGAGGAGGAGGTTGGTGTGGTGAGGGGAGAAGAGAGGCAGAATGCAGGCAGAGGAGGAGGTTGGTGTGGTGAGGGGAGAAGAGAGGCAGAATGCAGGGAGAGGAGGAGGTTGGTGTCGTGAGGGGAGAGGAGAGACAGAATGCGGGGGGGGAGGTTGGTGTGGTGAGGGGAGAAGAAGGGAAGGGAAGGAGGTTGGTTGGTGAGGGAGGGGAGAAGAGAGACAGAATGCAGGGAGAGGAGGAGGTTGGTGTGGTGAGGGGAGGGGAGAAGAGAGACAGAATGCAGGGAGAGGAGGAGGTTGGTGTGGTGAGGGGAGGGGAGAAGAGAGACAGAATGCAGGGAGAGGAGGAGGTTGGTGTGGTGAGGGGAGGGGAGAAGAGAGACAGAATGCAGGGAGAGGAGGAGGTTGGTATGGTGAGTGGAGGGGAGGGGAGAGGCAGAGTTCAGGGAGCTTGGGGAGACTCATGGCTCCACACCCCACTCCAGATGCTCTCTCCTCAGCTGTGATGTCATGACAGAGGCTTGGAGCTGGGATCTCTCCACAGTTTTGATTACCCTGGTTAAGAGGGGTGTAGATGGGGGTGGGTATAATGGTGTGCAGGGATCAAATCCCAAACCAAATGATGGCGTACAAATTTAAAAAAGCACACTAGTACCTAAATAAATAGCACTAAACCACTGCCCCCAACAGAAAACAGAAGAGAAAATAAAGTATATTTAAACGTTAAGAAATGTTTTCCAATTGTCACATCCCTACCGTGGGCCTCTACTAGAGAGAACTGTGCCAATTGTCACATCCCTACCGTGGGCCTCTACTAGAGAGAACTGTGCCAATTGTCACATCCCTACCGTGGGCCTCTACTAGAGAGAACTGTGCCAATTGTCACATCCCTACCGTGGGCCTCTACTAGAGAGAACTGTGCCAATTGTCACATCCCTACCGTGGGCCTCTACTAGAGAGAACTGTGCCAATTGTCACATCCCTACCGTGGGCCTCTACTAGAGAGAACTGTGCCAATTGTCACATCCCTACCGTGGGCCTCTACTAGAGAGAACTGTGCCAATTGTCACATCCCTACCGTGGGCCTCTACTAGAGAGAACTGTGCCAATTGTCACATCCCTACCGTGGGCCTCTACTAGAGAGAACTGTGCCAATTGTCACATCCCTACCGTGGGCCTCTACTAGAGAGAACTGTGCCAATTGTCACATCCCTACCGTGGGCCTCTACTAGAGAGAACTGTGCCAATTGTCACATCCCTACCGTGGGCCTCTACTAGAGAGAACTGTGCCAATTGTCACATCCCTACCGTGGGCCTCTACTAGAGAGAACTGTGCCAATTGTCACATCCCTACCGTGGGCCTCTACTAGAGAGAACTGTGCCAATTGTCACATCCCTACCGTGGGCCTCTACTAGAGAGAACTGTGCCAATTGTCACATCCCTACCGTGGGCCTCTACTAGAGAGAACTGTGCCAATTGTCACATCCCTACCGTGGGCCTCTACTAGAGAGAACTGTGCCAATTGTCACATCCCTACCGTGGGCCTCTACTAGAGAGAACTGTGCCAATTGTCACATCCCTACCGTGGGCCTCTACTAGAGAGAACTGTGCCAATTGTCACATCCCTACCGTGGGCCTCTACTAGAGAGAACTGTGCCAATGATGGCTGCAGTGTTGAGGATGACGTACTGCAGGGATGCATGACAGCCCCAGTGACCTCATAACGGCCCTCTCCTAAAAACACCATCAGGATACACAGACAGGAGGAGACCCTCTATGAGGCCCAACAGGACAGGGGGACAGGAGGTGATCCTCTCTATGAGGCTCAGCAGGACAGGGGGACAAGAGGAGACCCTCTCTATGAGGCCCAACAGGACACACAGACAGGGGGACAGGAGGCCCTCTATGAGGCCCAACAGGACAGGGGGACAAGAGGAGACCCTCTCTATGAGGCCCAACAGGACACACAGACAGGGGGACAGGAGGCCCTCTATGAGTCCCAGCAGGACACACAGACAGGGGGACAGGAGACCCTCTCTATGAGGCCCAGCAGGACAGGGGGACAAGATGAGACCCTCTCTATGAGGCCCAGCAGGACAGAAGGAGACCCCCTCTGAGGCCCAGCAGGACAGGGGGACAAGAAGAGACCCTCTCTATGAGGCCCAACAGGACACACAGACAGGGGGACAAGAGGAGACCCTCTATGAGGCCCAGCAGGACAGGGGGACAAGAGGAGACCCTCTATGAGGCCCAGCAGGACACACAGACAGGGGGACAGGAGACCCTCTCTATGAGGCCCAGCAGGACAGGGGGACAGGAGGAGACCCTCTCTATGAGGCCCAGCAGGACACACAGACAGGGGGACAGGAGGCCCTCTCTAGGAGGCCCAACAGGACAGGGGGACAGGAGGAGACCCTCTCTATGAGGCCCAGCAGGACAGAAGGAGACCCCCTCTATGAGGCCCAGCAGGACACACAGACAGGGGGACAAGAAGAGACCCTCTCTATGAGGCCCAACAGGACACACAGACAGGAGGACAAGAAGAGACCCTCTCTATGAGGCCCAGCAGGACAGGGGGACAGGAGGAGACCCTCTCTATGAGGCCCAGCATGGAGCTTCATATTAACCTTTAAAAACCTCTTCATCAGTTAAACCAATCAGACTACATTCCTTCCCCGTGGCTAAACACAACCCTATGGCCTATTCCTTACGTTTGGCCATTTCCTCAAATCTAAACCAATCAGATTGAACCTCTCCATATCCAAGCACTCCGTACAGGGGATTACTTTCAGGAAACAGCTTCTTCAGAGTGGAAACACGCCACTGGCTGCATATTAGTTTTCCAGTTATCCAGGTCTCTAATATGACTTTATCTCCGTAGCCCATATTGACACAAGCTGTCTGCAGGTCACAGGATTTAGGAGGAGATGGGAGTGGAACAATGAGACTAAAACAGAATCTGTGTCTTTCAAACTGAGATAATCTTTCCATCTTCTATCCCTGTTAATTATCTAGAAGGTCTGGGACCCAACAGCCCAATTAGCCCAGACGGTGTCAAACGAAGGCCCTAAAAATGGTCAAAGACTCCAGCCACCCTAGTCATAAACTGTTCTCTCTGCTACCACACGGCAAGTGGTACCGGAGTGCCAAGTCTAGGTCCAAGAGGCTTCTAAACAGCTTCTACACCAAAACCATAAGACTCCTGAACATCTAATCAAATGGCTAACCTGACTATTCACATTGCCCCCCCCCATTGACGCTGCTGCTACTCTCTGTTTATTATCTACGCATCACTTTAATAACTCTACCTACATGTACATATTACTGTCATTACCTCGACTAACCCTAACCCCCGCACATTGACTCTGTAGCGGTACCCCCTGTATATAGCCTCCACATTGACTCTGTACCGTAATGCCCTGTCTATAGTCTCCACATAGACTCTGTACCGGTGCCCCCTGTATATAGCCTCCACATTGATTCTGTACCAGTACCCCTTGTATATAGCCTCCACATTGACTCTGTACCGGTACCCCCTGTATATAGCCTCCACATTGACTCTGTACCGTAATACCCTGTATATAGCCTCCACATTGACTCTGTACCGGTGCCCCCTGTATATAGCCTCCACATTGATTCTGTACCAGTACCCCTTGTATATAGCCTCCACATTGACTCTGTACCGGTACCCCCAGTATATAGCCCCACTATTGGTATTTTACTGCTGCTCTTTAATAAAAACATTTTTTAAATGTTGGGTATTTTTCTTATTAAAACTGCATTGTTGGTTAAGGGGCTTGTAAGTCAGCATTTCACTGTAAGGTCTACACCTATTGTATTCAGCATGTCACTGTAAGGTCTACACCTATTGTATTCAGCATGTCACTGTAAGGTCTACTACACCGGTTGTATTCAGCATTTCACTGTAAGGTCTACTACACCTGTTGTATTCGGCGCATGTGACAAATAACAAGTGAATTGATTTGCTACGTTGACTGATAACCTGAACCAAGTCACAGGCATTGGTTACAGTTTGAAGTAACCTTCCGGTTACTAGTCCAACGCTCTAACCACTAGGCTACCCTGCTGGTTACTAGTCCAACGCTCTAACCACTAGGCTACCCTGCTGGTTACTAGTCCAACGCTCTAACCACTAGGCTACCCTGTTGGTTACAGTTTGAAGTAACCTTCAGGTTACTAGTCCAACGCTCTAACCACTAGGCTACCCTGTTGGTTACGGTTTGAAGTAGCCTTCAGGTTACTAGTCCAACGCTCTAACCACTAGGCTACCCTGCTGGTTACTAGTCCAACGCTCTAACCACTAGGCTACCCTGCTGGTTACTAGTCCAACGCTCTAACCACTAGGCTACCCTGTTGGTTACAGTTTGAAGTAACCTTCAGGTTACTAGTCCAACGCTCTAACCACTAGGCTACCCTGTTGGTTACGGTTTGAAGTAACCTTCCGGTTACTAGTCCAACGCTCTAACCACTAGGCTACCCTGTTGGTTACAGTTTGAAGTAACCTTCAGGTTACTAGTCCAACGCTCTAACCACTAGGCTACCCTGTTGGTTACAGTTTGAAGTAACCTTCAGGTTACTAGTCCAACGCTCTAACCACTAGGCTACCCTGTTGGTTACGGTTTGAAGTAACCTTCCGGTTACTAGTCCAACGCTCTAACCACTAGGCTACCCTGTTGGTTACAGTTTGAAGTAACCTTCAGGTTACTAGTCCAACGCTCTAACCACTAGGCTACCCTGTTGGTTACAGTTTGAAGTAACCTTCAGGTTACTAGTCCAACGCTCTAACCACTAGGCTACCCTGTTGGTTACTAGTCCAACGCTCTAACCACTAGGCTACCCTGTTGGTTACAGTTTGAAGTAACCTTCCGGTTACTAGTCCAACGCTCTAACCCCTAGGCTGCCCTGCTGGTTACAGTTTGACGTTTTTTCTTGAGTGGGCAGCTTGATGAGAACCTGTCAATATTTAAATCACCCAGAATATATACTTCTCTTTTGCGACATACATTATCCAGCATTTCACACATATTTTCCAGATATGAGCATGCAGAGTCTGACAGCACAGTGGGTCGATAAGTATTTCAGACTGAGGAAAGCCGCATTACATGCTCAAGAATGTGCTGGTTCTCATACCACTGCTGCCTTTTCAATGGCATTTGAGAACATGTTTGAAACATGAACTCCTAGCGTCAATCGAATAACTGACTGGAGAAATAAGCTTCAGCAGAGCCTGTGTCGCCGTTACTGTGTCGCCGCCATGCTCAATGTTAGGTACAAGGACCGCTACTTTGATGTAGACAAGAAACAGGGTTACATTGAAATGTTACAGACACAGCTGGACAAGACGGAAACGGACAGACAGAGCCGAAACTTCACTACTTAACATGTATGATGAAATGCTGGTTGAGAATGAAACGACTGAACAAATGAACAACAAAACAGCACAGCAAGTAAGTGAAAGAAATAAGTAATGGGGACATGGGGGCGGCAGGGTAGCCTAGTGGTTAGAGCGTTGGACTAGTAACCAACAGGGTAGCCTAGTGGTTAGAGCGTTGGACTAGTAACCAACAGGGTAGCCTAGTGGTTAGAGCGTTGGACTAGTAACCAACAGGGTAGCCTAGTGGTTAGAGCGTTGGACTAGTAACCAACAGGGTAGCCTAGTGGTTAGAGCGTTGGACTAGTAACCAACAGGGTAGCCTAGTGGTTAGAGCGTTGGACTAGTAACCAACAGGGTAGCCTAGTGGTTAGAGCGTTGGACTAGTAACCAACAGGGTAGCCTAGTGGTTAGAGCGTTGGACTAGTAACCAACAGGGTAGCCTAGTGGTTAGAGCGTTGGACTAGTAACCAACAGGGTAGCCTAGTGGTTAGAGCGTTGGACTAGTAACCAACAGGGTAGCCTAGTGGTTAGAGCGTTGGACTAGTAACCAACAGGGTAGCCTAGTGGTTAGAGCGTTGGACTAGTAACCAACAGGGTAGCCTAGTAGTGGTTAGAGCGTTGGACTAGTAACCAACAGGGTAGCCTAGTGGTTAGAGCGTTGGACTAGTAACCAACAGGGTAGCCTAGTGGTTAGAGCGTTGGACTAGTAACCAACAGGGTAGCCTAGTGGTTAGAGCGTTGGACTAGTAACCAACAGGGTAGCCTAGTGGTTAGAGCGTTGGACTAGTAACCAACAGGGTAGCCTAGTGGTTAGAGCGTTGGACTAGTAACCAACAGGGTAGCCTAGTGGTTAGAGCGTTGGACTAGTAACCAACAGGGTAGCCTAGTGGTTAGAGCGTTGGACTAGTAACCAACAGGGTAGCCTAGTGGTTAGAGCGTTGGACTAGTAACCAACAGGGTAGCCTAGTGGTTAGAGCGTTGGACTAGTAACCAACAGGGTAGCCTAGTGGTTAGAGCGTTGGACTAGTAACCAACAGGGTAGCCTAGTGGTTAGAGCGTTGGACTAGTAACCAACAGGGTAGCCTAGTGGTTAGAGCGTTGGACTAGTAACCAACAGGGTAGCCTAGTGGTTAGAGCGTTGGACTAGTAACCAACAGGGTAGCCTAGTGGTTAGAGCGTTGGACTAGTAACCAACAGGGTAGCCTAGTGGTTAGAGCGTTGGACTAGTAACCAACAGGGTAGCCTAGTGGTTAGAGCGTTGGACTAGTAACCAACAGGGTAGCCTAGTGGTTAGAGCATTGGACTAGTAACCAACAGGGTAGCCTAGTGGTTAGAGCATTGGACTAGTAACCAACAGGGTAGCCTAGTGGTTAGAGCGTTGGACTAGTAACCAACAGGGTAGCCTAGTGGTTAGAGCGTTGGACCAGTAACTGGAAGGTTGCAAGTTCAAACCCCCGAGCCGACAAGGTACAAATCTGTCGTTCTGCCCCTGAACAGGCAAGTTAACCCACTGTTCCTAGGCCGTTATTGAAAATAAGAATTTGTTCTTAACTGACTTGCCTGGTTAAATAAAAGGTACAATTTTAAAAAATAAGTAAATGCCAATAAAATAACTTTTTGGTCAGTGTGTGTTTCAACTATTTAACTGTACTAGCATGCTTAAAAGGCTGCAAAAATGGTAAATATCAGTTATCAGTATCGTTTTTTTGGGGGGGCAAGGAAAATATTGGAAATCGGTATGGGCCCAAAACAAAAACGGTCCATCTCTAGTAAGAAGTGTTGACAAGCTGAATGCAACAAGCATTCTAAACTTACGTACATTGAAATAACGTTGTATGGTGGTATTATGCATGTTGTATTGTAGTCGTGTAATATTGTTATATTATGTACGGTTTAATATTTTATTTTATGTGTAATCCCCCAGAAATTGTCACATGAGCCAAATACAACAGGTAAAGACTTTACAGTGAAACACTTACTTACAAGCCCCTAACCGACAATGATTTAAGAAGTTTTAAAAAAAGTGTCAAGTAAAAAATAGAATATGAAAGTAACAAAAAATTCAACAGCAGCAGAAAAATAACAAGGAAGGATCTATAGAGGGTATTACGGTACAGAGTCAATGTGGAGGATATATACAGGGTATTACGGTACAGAGTCAATGTGGAGGATATATACAGGGTATTACGGTACAGAGTCAATTTGGAGGCTATATACAGACACAGCCACTTTCTACCACTCTAAATTCCAAGCATCTGCCTCTAACCCTAGGAAGCTCTTTGCCACCTTCTCCTCCTTCCTGAATCCTCCTCCCCTTCCCCCCTCCTCCCTCTCTGCAGATGACTTCGTCAACCATTTTGAAAAGAAGGTCGACGACATCTGATCCTCGTTTGCTAAGTCAAACGACACCGCTGGTTCTGCTCACACTGCCCTACCCTGTGCTCTGACCTCTTTCTCCCCAGATGAAATCTCGCGTCTTGTGACGGCCGGCAGCCCAACAAGCTGCCCGCTTGACCCTATCCCCTCCTCTCTTCTCCAGACCATTTCCGGAGACCTTCTCCCTTACCTCACCCCGCTCATCAACTCATCCCTGACCGCTGGCTACGTCCCTTCCGTCTTCAAGAGAGCGAGAGTTGCACCCCTTCTGAAAAAACCTACACTCGATCCCTCCGATGTCAACAACTACAGACCAGTATCCCTTCTTTCTTTTCTCTCAAACTCTTGAACGTGCCGTCCTTGGCCAGCTCTCCCGCTATCTCTCTCAGAATGACCTTCTTGATCCAAATCAGTCAGGTTTCAAGACTAGTCATTCAACTGAGACTGCTCTTCTCTGTATCACGGAGGCGCTCCGCACTGCTAAAGCTAACTCTCTCTCCTCTGCTCTCATCCTTCTAGACCTATCGGCTGCCTTCGATACTGTGAACCATCAGATCCTCCTCTCCACCCTCTCCGAGTTGGGCATCTCCGGCGCGGCCCACGCTTGGATTGCGTCCTACCTGACAGGTCGCTCCTACCAGGTGGCGTGGCGAGAATCTGTCTCCTGACCACGCGCTCTCACCACTGGTGTCCCCCAGGGCTCTGTTCTAGGCCCTCTCCTATTCTCGCTATACACCAAGTCACTTGGCTCTGTCATAACCTCACATGGTCTCTCCTATCATTGCTATGCAGACGACACACAATTGATCTTCTCCTTTCCCCCTTCTGATGACCAGGTGGCGAATCGCATCTCTGCATGTCTGGCAGACATATCAGTGTGGATGACGGATCACCACCTCAAGCTGAACCTCGGCAAGACGGAGCTGCTCTTCCTCCCGGGGAAGGACTGCCCGTTCCATGATCTCGCCATCACGGTTGACAACTCCATTGTGTCCTCCTCCCAGAGCGCTAAGAACCTTGGCGTGATCCTGGACAACACCCTGTCGTTCTCAACTAACATCAAGGCGGTGGCCCGTTCCTGTAGGTTCATGCTCTACAACATCCGCAGAGTACGACCCTGCCTCACACAGGAAGCGGCGCAGGTCCTAATCCGGGCACTTGTCATCTCCCGTCTGGATTACTGCAACTCGCTGTTGGCTGGGCTCCCTGCCTGTGCCATTAAACCCCTACAACTCATCCAGAACGCCGCAGCCCGTCTGGTGTTCAACCTTCCCAAGTTCTCTCACGTCACCCCGCTCCTCCGCTCTCTCCACTGGCTTCCAGTTGAAGCTCGCATCCGCTACAAGAGCATGGTGCTTGCCTACGGAGTTGTGAGGGGAACGGCACCTCAGTACCTCCAGGCTCTGATCAGGCCCTACACCCAAACAAGGGCACTGCGTTCATCCACCTCTGGCCTGCTCGCCTCCCTACCACTGAGGAAGCACAGTTCCCGCTCAGCCCAGTCAAAACTGTTCGCTGCTCTGGCCCCCCAATGGTGGAACAAACTCCCTCACGACGCCAGGACAGCGGAGTCAATCACCACCTTCCGGAGACACCTGAAACCCCACCTCTTTAAGGAATACCTAGGATAGGATAAAGTAATCCTTCTCACCCCCCCCCCCTTAAAAGATTTAGATGCACTATTGTGAAGTGGCTGTTCCACTGGATGTCATAAGGTGAATGCACCAATTTGTAAGTCGCTCTGGATAAGAGCGTCTGCTAAATGACTTAAATGTAAATGTAATACAGGGTATTACGGTCAGAGTCAATGTGGAGGATATATACAGGGTATTACGGTACAGAGTCAATGTGGAGGATCTATACAGGGTATTACGGTACAGAGCCAATGTGGAGGTTATATACAGGGTGTTACGGTACAGAGTCAATGTGGAACCTATATACAGGGGGTACCAGTACAGAGTCAATGTGGAGGCTATATACAGGGGGTACCAGTACAGAGTCAATGTGGAGGCTATTTACAGGGGGTACCGGTACAGTGTCAATGTGGAGGCTATATACAGGGGGCACCAGTACAGAGTCAATGCACCGGGGCACTGGTTAGTTGAGATAATAATAATGTAAGTGCCTTAATTAATGTGTTTGGACCCCAGGAAGAGTAGCTGCTGCCTTGGCAGGAACTAATGGGGATCCATAATAAACCCCAGGAAGAGTAGCTGCTGCCTTGGCAGGAACTAATGGGGATCCATAATAAACCCCAGGAAGAGTAGCTGCTGCCTTGGCAGGAACTAATGGGGATCCATAATAAACCCCCGGAAGAGTAGCTACTGCCTTGGCAGGAACTAATGGGGATCCTTAATAAACCCCAGGAAGAGTACCTGCTGCCTTGGCAGGAACTAATGGGGATCCATAATAAACCCCAGGAAGAGTAGCTACTGCCTTGGCAGGAACTAATGGGGATCCTTAATAAACCCCCGGAAGAGAAGCTGCTGCCTTGGCAGGAACTAATGGGGATCCATAATAAACCCCAGGAAGAGTAGCTGCTGCCTTGGCAGGAACTAATGGGGATCCATAATAAACCCCAGGAAGAGTAACTGCTGCCTTGGCAGGAACTAATGGGGATCCATAATAAACCCCAGGAAGAGTAGCTGCTGCCTTGGCAGGAACTAATGGGGATCCATAATAAACCCCAGGAAGAGTAACTGCTGCCTTGGCAGGAACTAATGGGGATCCATAATAAACCCCAGGAAGAGTACCTGCTGCCTTGGCAGGAACTAATGATAATCCATAATAAACCCCAGGAAGAGTAGCTGCTGCCTTGGCAGGAACTAATGGGGATCCATAATAAACCCCAGGAAGAGTAAGTAGCTGCTACATTGGCAGGAACTAATAGGGATCCTTAATAAAGACAAATTCAAACTGGACCCTAAACTCATTGAGATGGAGAGGGCACATAGGAATGACACTTTCTTCCCTGATGGATGGCCCAGATCTACAGTGAGGGAAAAAAGTATTTGATCCCCTGCTGATTTTGTACGTTTGCCCACTGACAAAGAAATTATCCGTCTATAATTTTAATTGTAGGTTTATTTGAACAGTGAGAGACAGAATAACAACAAAAATCCAGAAAAACACATGTGAAATATGTTATAAATTGATTTGTATTTTATTTAGGGAAATAAGTATTTGACCCCCTCTCAATCAGGAAGATTTCTTGCTCCCAGGTGTCTTTCATACAGGTAACGAGCTGAGATTAGGAGCACACTCTTTAAAGGGAGTGCTCCTAATCTCAGTTTGTTACCTGTATAAAAGACACCTGTCCACAGAAGCAATCAATCAGATTCCAAACTATCCACCATGGCCAAGACCAAAGAGCTCTCCAAGGATGTCAGGGACAAGATAGTAGACCTACACAAGGCTGGAATGGGATATAAGAACATCACCAAGCAGCTTGTTGAGAAGGTGACAACACAAAATAACTGTTGCATGGAGCCCCTCGGCCTGGGGCTCCACCGAAGATCTCACCTCGTGGAGTTGCAATGATCATAAGAACGGTGAGGAATCAGCCCAGAACTACACGGGAGGATCTTGTCAATGATCTCAAGGCAGCTGGGACCATAGTCACCAACAAAACAATTGGTAACACACTACGCCGTGAAGGACTGAAGTCCTGCAGCGCCCGCAAGGTCCCACTGCTCAAGAAAGCACATACACATGCCCGTCTGAAGTTTGCCAATGAACATCTGAATGATTCAGAGGACAACTGGGTGAAGGTGTTGTGGTCAGATGAGACCAAAATGGACCTCTTTGGCATCAACTCAACTTGTCGTGTTTGGAGGAGGAGGAATGCTGCCTATGACCCCAAGAACACCATCCCCACCGTCAAACATGGAGGTGGAAACATTATGCTTTGGGTGTGTTTTTCCACTAAGGGAACAGGACAACTTCACGGGGCCATGTACTGTCAAATATTGGGTGAGAAATCCTTCTCTCAGCCAGGGCATTGAAAATGGGTCATGGATGGGTATTCCAGCATGACAATGACCCAAAACACATGGCCAAGGCAACAAAGGAGTGGCTCAAGAAGAAGCACATTAAGGTCCTGGAGTGGCATAGCCAGTCTCCAGACCTTAATCCCATAGAAAATCTGTGGAGGGAGCTGAAGGATCGAGTTGCCAAACGTCAGCCCCGAAACCTTAATGACTTGGAGAAGATCTGCAAAGAGGAGTGGGACAAAATCCCTCCTGGGATGTGTGCAAACCTGGTGGCCAACTACAAGAAACATCTGACCTCTGTGATTGCCAACAAGGGTTTTGCCACCAAGTACTAAGTCATGTTATGCAAAGGGGTCAAATACTTATTTCCCTCATTAAAATTCAAATCAATTTATAACATTGAAAAGCTAAAAAAGCTTTGTTAAAGTTTGGTGGCAAATGGGTCTTCCAAATGGCCAATAACCCCAAACATACTTCCAAAGTTGTGGCAAAATGGCTTCAGGGCAACAAAGTCAAGGTATTGGAGTTGTCATCACAAAGCCCTGACCTCAATCCCATAGAAGGTTTGTGGGCAAAACTGAAAAAGCGTGTGCGAGCAAGGAGGCCTACAAACCTGACTCAGTTACACCAGCTCTGTCAGGAGGAATGGGCCAAAATTCACCCAACTTATTGTGGGAAGCTTGTGGAAGGCTACCCAAAACATTTGACCCAAGTTAAACAATTTAAAGGCAATGCTACCAAATACTAATTGAGTGTATGTAAACTTCTGACCCACTGGGAATGTGATTAAAGAAATAAAAGCTGAAATAATCATTCTCGCTACTATTATTCTGACATTTCACATTCTTAAAATAGTGGTGATCCTAACTGACCTAAGACAGGGAATTTATACTAGCATTAAATGTCAGGAATTGTGAAAAACTGAGTTTAAATGTATCTGGCTAAGATAGATGCATGTAAACTTCCGATTTCAACTGTATGTATTGTATATCGTTTTTTGTGGTGTGGTTTTTTTCAAGCCCCTGAGCTTCCAACTACACCTGCACACCGTTTATTTATTTGTTTTTATCTGTACTGTTGTTGATCACTTGTTTTCTTTGGTACAAATAAATTAAACTACACAAAAACAAATCCATCCATTCATCCATCCATCATCCATCCATCATCCACAGTATACTACTGACCTGTCTCCCTGGCATTGGTGTCAGTGCTCCTGGTCTGTAGTGTCTTTAGGGAGGTCTCTAGGGTGGTGATGTCAGCAGCCTGTCTTTCCAGCATGGTGTTGACCCGGCTGACGTGGTGCCACAGCCCAGCGACGTGCTTCTCCAACCCCTCCTTCACTCCCCGCACCCTGGCCGAAACCCCGTCCAGCTGAACACACACTTTCTCCAGGCGCTGGACACGCCCCTCCACCCCAGACACACCAGAGCAACGCTGAAGTTCTGTCTGCACCTAAGAAGAAGAGCAATCTTAATATTTTTGGATATCAAGGAAGTTACAACAACACAGATAACAGTGTTATCCACTAACTAATAACAGACTACTAGACAACTAACTGGTGAGTGACATAACAGACTACTAGACAACTAACTGGTGAGTGAAATAACAGACTACTAGACAACTAACTGGCTAGTGAAATAACAGACTACTAGATAACTAACTGGCGAGTGACATAACAGACTACTAGACAACTAACTGGCTAGTGACATAACAGACTACTAGATAACTAACTGGTGAGTGACATAACAGACTACTAGACAACTAACTGGTGAGTGACATAACAGACTACTAGATAACTAACTGGTGAGTGACATAACAGACTACTAGACAACTAACTGGCTAGTGACATAACAGACTACTAGACAACTAACTGGCTAGTGACATAACAGACTACTAGACAACTAACTGGCTAGTGACATAACAGACTACTAGACAACTAACTGGCTAGTGACATAACAGACTACTAGATAACTAACTGGTGAGTGAAATAAATAAATAAATAAATTTGTAAGTCGCTCTGGATAAGAGCGTCTGCTAAATGACTTAAATGTAAATGTAAATAACAGACTACTAGATAACTAACTGGTGAGTGACATAACAGACTACTAGATAACTAACTGGTGAGTGAAATAACAGACTACTAGACAACTAACTGGCTAGTGACATAACAGACTACTAGATAACTAACTGGCGAGTGAAATAACAGACTACTAGACAACTAACTGGTGAGTGAAATAACAGACTACTAGACAACTAACTGGTGAGTGAAATAACAGACTACTAGACAACTAACTGGTGAGTGAAATAACAGACTACTAGACAACTAACTGGCGAGTGACATAACAGACTACTAGACAACTAACTGGCTAGTGACATAACAGACTACTAGACAACTAACTGGTGAGTGAAATAACAGACTACTAGATAACTAACTGGCTAGTGACATAACAGACTACTAGACAACTAACTGGTGAGTGACATAACAGACTACTAGACAACTAACTGGTGAGTGAAATAACAGACTACTAGACAACAAACTGGCTAGTGACATAACAGACTACTAGATAACTAACTGGCTAGTGACATAACAGACTACTAGATAACTAACTGGCTAGTGACATAACAGACTACTAGATAACTAACTGGCGAGTGACATAACAGACTACTAGATAACTAACTGGCTAGTGACATAACAGACTACTAGATAACTAACTGGTTAGTGACATAACAGACTACTAGATAACTAACTGGCTAGTGACATAACAGACTACTAGATAACTAACTTGTGAGTGAGATAACAGACTACTAGACAACTAACTGGTTAGTGACATAACAGACTATTAGATAACTAACTGGCTAGTGACATAACAGACTACTAGATAACTAACCTGTGAGTGAGATAACAGACTACAAGATAACTAACCGGTGAGTGACATAACAGACTACTAGACAACTAACTGGTTAGTGAGATAACAGACTATTAGATAACTAACTGGCTAGTGACATAACAGACTACTAGATAACTAACTGGTTAGTGAGATAACAGACTACTAGATAATTACCTGGTTAGTGAGATAACAGACTACTAGATAACTACCTGGTTAGTGAGGCTGTCCAGTTTGGTTCTCAGCTCCTCCACCTGGCTGCTGCTGCTTCCCTCCACCTCTCCTCTGGGGACCGTTACGTCAGACGCACTCTGGATCCTGCCTGGACCGATAGTAGTGGCACCAAACCCACCTAACCCTTCCCCAGGCCTGGCCCCTGCTTTGGCCCCTGCCCCAACCTGGCAGCAGGTGTTGTAGGTGGTGTTAATCCTGGTGAGGTCCTGGGTGTACCTGCTCAGAGAGTCCCCCAGCCCTGTCACTGCCCCACCCAGACCCCCTACGTTGTCCTGCAGGATCACCATCCCCCTCTGGAGGTCCTCCACCTCCTTAACGCTCCGCTTCTGCCCCACCATTTGCCTGTCTATAATCTCCTCCAGCTCTCTCAGTTTGTCAGAGTTGGACGTCACATCCGTGTGGAGGATATCCAGGTCGTTACGACAGAGCTTCAGGTCCTTCACCACACTGTCCAGAACTACAGGGTGGGAGGAAGCTCCAGGGTTGGTGTTGGGAAACCCTCCGGTGTTAGGTCCTCCACCACAGCCGTGAGCACAGAGCTCAGCCACAGCGGTCACCTTGTCATTGAGACCCTGCAGAAGAAACTTGTTGTTGTTCAACTCAGCCTGCAGGATGGAACAAGACAGAATCTGTTACCATGGACACATAACACACAAACCCACTGCCATGTGCAGTGCAGCACCCACAACGGCTGGAGATGGTACCTGGGAACTGCAATGCAGCACCCACAAAGGCACAACGGCTAGAGATGGTACCTGGGAACTGCAATGCAGCACCCACAAAGGCACAACGGCTAGAGATGGTACCTGGGAACTGCAATGCAGCACCCACAAAGGCACAACGGCTAGAGATGGTACCTGGGAACTGCAATGCAGCACCCACAAAGGCACAACGGCTAGAGATGGTACCTGGGAACTGCAATGCAGCACCCACAACGGCACAACGGCTAGAGATGGTACCTGGGAACTGCAATGCAGCACCCACAAAGGCACAACGGCTGGAGATGGTACCTGGGAACTGCAATGCAGCACCCACAAAGGCACAACGGCTAGAGATGGTACCTGGGAACTGCAATGCAGCACCCACAAAGGTACAACGGCTAGAGATGGTACCTGGGAACTGCAATGCAGCACCCACAAAGGCACAACGGCTAGAGATGGTACCTGGGAACTGCAATGCAGCACCCACAAAGGCACAACGGCTGGAGATGGTACCTGGGAACTGCAATGCAGCACCCACAAAGGCACAACGGCTAGAGATGGTACCTGGGAACTGCAATGCAGCACCCACAAAGGCACAACGGCTAGAGATGGTACTTGGGAACTGCAATGCAGCACCCACAACGGCTAGAGATGGTACCTGGGAACTGCAATGCAGCACCCACAAAGGCACAACGGCTAGAGATGGTACCTGGGAACTGCAATGCAGCACCCACAACGGCTAGAGATGGTACCTGGGAACTGCAATGCAGCACCCACAAAGTCACAACGGCTGGAGATGGTACCTGGGAACTGCAATGCAGCTCCCACAAAGGCACTGCAATGCAGCTCCCACAAAGGCACAACGGCTAGAGATGGTACCTGGGAACTGCAATGCAGCACCCACAAAGGCACAACGGCTAGAGATGGTACCTGGGAACTGCAATGCAGCACCCACAAAGGCACAACGGCTAGAGATGGTACCTGGGAACTGCAATGCAGCACCCACAAAGGCACAACGGCTAGAGATGGTACCTGGGAACTGCAATGCAGCACCCACAAAGGCACAACGGCTAGAGATGGTACCTGGGAACTGCAATGCAGCACCCACAAAGGCACAACGGCTAGAGATGGTACCTGGGAACTGCAATGCAGCACCCACAAAGGCACAACGGCTAGAGATGGTACCTGGGAACTGCAATGCAGCACCCACAAAGGCACAACGGCTAGAGATGGTACCTGGGAACTGCAATGCAGCACCCACAAAGGCACAACGGCTAGAGATGGTACCTGGGAACTGCAATGCAGCACCCACAAAGGCACAACGGTTAGAGATGGTTCCTTGGGAACTGCAATGCAGCACCCACAAAGGTACAACGGCTAGAGATGGTACCTGGGAACTGCAATGCAGCACCCACAAAGGCACAACGGCTAGAGATGGTACCTGGGAACTGCAATGCAGCACCCACAAAGGCACAACGGCTAGAGATGGTACCTGGGAACTGCAATGCAGCACCCACAAAGGCACAACGGCTAGAGATGGTACCTGGGAACTGCAATGCAGCACCCACAACGGCTAGAGATGGTACCTGGGAACTGCAATGCAGCACCCACAAAGGCACAACGGCTGGACATGGTACCTGGGAACTGCAATGCAGCTCCCACAAAGGCACTGCAATGCAGCTCCCACAAAGGCACAACGGCTAGAGATGGTACCTGGGAACTGCAATGCAGCACCCACAAAGGCACAACGGCTAGAGATGGTACCTGGGAACTGCAATGCAGCACCCACAAAGGCACAACGGCTAGAGATGGTACCTGGGAACTGCAATGCAGCACCCACAAAGGCACAACCTGGGAACTGCTAGAGATGGTACCTGGGAACTGCAATGCAGCACCCACAAAGGCACAACGGCTAGAGATGGTACCTGGGAACTGCAATGCAGCACCCACAAAGGCACAACGGCTAGAGATGGTTCCTTGGGAACTGCAATGCAGCACCCACAAAGGTACAACGGCTAGAGATGGTACCTGGGAACTGCAATGCAGCACCCACAAAGGCACAACGGCTAGAGATGGTACCTGGGAACTGCAATGCAGCACCCACAAAGGCACAACGGCTAGAGATGGTACCTGGGAACTGCAATGCAGCACCCACAAAGGCACAACGGCTAGAGATGGTACCTGGGAACTGCAATGCAGCACCCACAAAGGCACAACGGCTAGAGATGGTACCTGGGAACTGCAATGCAGCACCCACAAAGGCGGCTAGAGATGGTACCTGGGAACTGCAATGCAGCACCCATAAAGGCACAACGGCTGGAGATGGTACCTGGGAACTGCAATGCAGCACCCACAAAGGCACAACGGCTAGAGATGGTACCTGGGAACTGCAATGCAGCACCCACAAAGGCACAACGGCTAGAGATGGTACCTGGGAACTGCAATGCAGCACCCACAACGGCTAGAGATGGTACCTGGGAACTGCAATGCAGCACCCACAAAGGCACAACGGCTGGAGATGGTACCTGGGAACTGCAATGCAGCACCCACAAAGGCACAACGGCTAGAGATGGTACCTGGGAACTGCAATGCAGCACCCACAAAGGCACAACGGCTAGAGATGGTACCTGGGAACTGCAATGCAGCACCCACAAAGGCACAACGGCTAGAGATGGTACCTGGGAACTGCAATGCAGCACCCACAAAGGCACAACGGCTAGAGATGGTTCCTTGGGAACTGCAATGCAGCACCCACAAAGGCACAACGGCTAGAGATGGTACCTGGGAACTGCAATGCAGCACCCACAAAGGCACAACGGCTAGAGATGGTACCTGGGAACTGCAATGCAGCACCCACAAAGGCACAACGGCTAGAGATGGTACCTGGGAACTGCAATGCAGCACCCACAAAGGCACAACGGCTAGAGATGGTACCTGGGAACTGCAATGCAGCACCCACAAAGGCACAACGGCTAGAGATGGTACCTGGGAACTGCAATGCAGCACCCACAAAGGCACAACGGATGGTAGAGATGGTACCTGGGAACTGCAATGCAGCACCCACAAAGGCACAACGGCTAGAGATGGTACCTGGGAACTGCAATGCAGCACCCACAAAGGCACAACGGCTAGAGATGGTACCTGGGAACTGCAATGCAGCACCCACAAAGGCACAACGGCTAGAGATGGTACCTGGGAACTGCAATGCAGCACCCACAAAGGCACAACGGCTAGAGATGGTACCTGGGAACTGCAATGCAGCACCCATAAAGGCACAACGGCTGGAGATGGTACCTGGGAACTGCAATGCAGCACCCACAAAGGCACAACGGCTAGAGATGGTACCTGGGAACTGCAATGCAGCACCCACAAAGGCACAACGGCTAGAGATGGTACCTGGGAACTGCAATGCAGCACCCACAACGGCTAGAGATGGTACCTGGGAACTGCAATGCAGCACCCACAAAGGCACAACGGCTGAGATGGTTCCTGGGAACTGCAATGCAGCACCCACAAAGGCACAACGGCTAGAGATGGTACCTGGGAACTGCAATGCAGCACCCACAAAGGCACAACGGCTAGAGATGGTACCTGGGAACTGCAATGCAGCACCCACAAAGGCACAACGGCTAGAGATGGTACCTGGGAACTGCAATGCAGCACCCACAAAGGCACAACGGCTAGAGATGGTACCTGGGAACTGCAATGCAGCACCCACAAAGGCACAACGGCTGAGATGGTACCTGGGAACTGCAATGCAGCACCCACAAAGGCACAACGGCTAGAGATGGTACCTGGGAACTGCAATGCAGCACCCACAAAGGTACAACGGCTAGAGATGGTACCTGGGAACTGCAATGCAGCACCCACAAAGGCACAACGGCTAGAGATGGTACCTGGGAACTGCAATGCAGCACCCACAAAGGCACAACGGCTGGAGATGGTACCTGGGAACTGCAATGCAGCACCCACAAAGGCACAACGGCTAGAGATGGTACCTGGGAACTGCAATGCAGCACCCACAAAGGCACAACGGCTAGAGATGGTACCTGGGAACTGCAATGCAGCACCCACAACGGCTAGAGATGGTACCTGGGAACTGCAATGCAGCACCCACAAAGGCACAACGGCTAGAGATGGTACCTGGGAACTGCAATGCAGCACCCACAACGGCTAGAGATGGTACCTGGGAACTGCAATGCAGCACCCACAAAGGCACAACGGCTGGAGATGGTACCTGGGAACTGCAATGCAGCACCCACAAAGGCACAACGGCTGGAGATGGTACCTGGGAACTGCAATGCAGCACCCACAAAGGCACAACGGCTAGAGATGGTACCTGGGAACTGAGATGGTACCTGGGAACTGCAATGCAGCACCCACAAAGGCACAACGGCTAGAGATGGTACCTGGGAACTGCAATGCAGCACCCACAAAGGCACAACGGCTAGAGATGGTACCTGGGAACTGCAATGCAGCACCCACAAAGGCACAACGGCTAGAGATGGTACCTGGGAACTGCAATGCAGCACCCACAAAGGCACAACGGCTAGAGATGGTTCCTTGGGAACTGCAATGCAGCACCCACAAAGGTACAACGGCTAGAGATGGTACCTGGGAACTGCAATGCAGCACCCACAAAGGCACAACGGCTAGAGATGGTACCTGGGAACTGCAATGCAGCACCCACAAAGGCACAACGGCTGGAGATGGTACCTGGGAACTGCAATGCAGCACCCACAAAGGCACAACGGCTAGAGATGGTACCTGGGAACTGCAATGCAGCACCCACAAAGGCACAACAGCACCCACAAAGGCACAACGCTAGAGATGGTACCTGGGAACTGCAATGCAGCACCCACAAAGGCGGCTAGAGATGGTACCTGGGAACTGCAATGCAGCACCCACAAAGGCACAACGGCTAGAGATGGTACCTGGGAACTGCAATGCAGCACCCACAAAGGCACAACGGCTAGAGATGGTACCTGGGAACTGCAATGCAGCACCCACAAAGGCACAACGGCTGGAGATGGTACCTGGGAACTGCAATGCAGCACCCACAAAGGCACAACGGCTGGAGATGGTACCTGGGAACTGCAATGCAGCACCCACAAAGGCACAACGGCTAGAGATGGTACCTGGGAACTGCAATGCAGCACCCACAAAGGCACAACGGCTAGAGATGGTACCTGGGAACTGCAATGCAGCACCCACAAAGGCACAACGGCTAGAGATGGTACCTGGGAACTGCAATGCAGCACCCACAAAGAGATGGTACACAACAGCACCCACAAAGGCTAGAGATGGTACCTGGGAACTGCAATGCAGCACCCACAAAGGCACAACGGCTAGAGATGGTTCCTTGGGAACTGCAATGCAGCACCCACAAAGGTACAACGGCTAGAGATGGTACCTGGGAACTGCAATGCAGCACCCACAAAGGCACAACGGCTAGAGATGGTACCTGGGAACTGCAATGCAGCACCCACAAAGGCACAACGGCTAGAGATGGTACCTGGGAACTGCAATGCAGCACCCACAACGGCTAGAGATGGTACCTGGGAACTGCAATGCAGCACCCACAAAGGCACAACGGCTAGAGATGGTACCTGGGAACTGCAATGCAGCACCCACAAAGGCACAACGGCTAGAGATGGTACCTGGGAACTGCAATGCAGCACCCACAAAGGCACAACGGCTAGAGATGGTACCTGGGAACTGCAATGCAGCACCCACAACGGCTAGAGATGGTACCTGGGAACTGCAATGCAGCACCCACAAAGGCACAACGGCTAGAGATGGTACCTGGGAACTGCAATGCAGCACCCACAAAGGCACAACGGCTAGAGATGGTACCTGGGAACTGCAATGCAGCACCCACAAAGGCACAACGGCTAGAGATGGTACCTGGGAACTGCAATGCAGCACCCACAAAGGCACAACGGCTAGAGATGGTACCTGGGAACTGCAATGCAGCACCCACAACGGCTAGAGATGGTACCTGGGAACTGCAATGCAGCACCCACAAAGGCACAACTGGCTGGAGATGGTACCTGGGAACTGCAATGCAGCACCCAGAGATGGTACCTGGGAACTGCAATGCAGCACCCACAAAGGCACAACGGCTAGAGATGGTACCTGGGAACCTGGGAACTGCAATGCAGCACCCACAAAGGCACAACGGCTAGAGATGGTACCTGGGAACTGCAATGCAGCACCCACAAAGGCACAACGGCTAGAGATGGTACCTGGGAACTGCAATGCAGCACCCACAAAGGCACAACGGCTAGAGATGGTACCTGGGAACTGCAATGCAGCACCCACAAAGGCACAACGGCTAGAGATGGTTCCTTGGGAACTGCAATGCAGCACCCACAAAGGTACAATGGCTAGAGATGGTACCTGGGAACTGCAATGCAGCACCCACAAAGGCACAACGGCTAGAGATGGTACCTGGGAACTGCAATGCAGCACCCACAAAGGCACAACGGCTAGAGATGGTACCTGGGAACTGCAATGCAGCACCCACAAAGGCACAACGGCTAGAGATGGTACCTGGGAACTGCAATGCAGCACCCACAAAGGCACAACGGCTAGAGATGGTACCTGGGAACTGCAATGCAGCACCCACAACGGCTAGAGATGGTACCTGGGAACTGCAATGCAGCACCCATAAAGGCACAACGGCTGGAGATGGTACCTGGGAACTGCAATGCAGCACCCACAAAGGCACAACGGCTAGAGATGGTACCTGGGAACTGCAATGCAGCACCCACAAAGGCACAACAGCACCCACAAAGCTAGAGATGGTACCTGGGAACTGCAATGCAGCACCCACAAAGGCACAACGGCTAGAGATGGTACCTGGGAACTGCAATGCAGCACCCACAAAGGCACAACGGCTGGAGATGGTACCTGGGAACTGCAATGCAGCACCCACAAAGGCACAACGGCTAGAGATGGTACCTGGGAACTGCAATGCAGCACCCACAAAGGCACAATGGCTAGAGATGGTACCTGGGAACTGCAATGCAGCACCCACAAAGGCACAACGGCTAGAGATGGTACCTGGGAACTGCAATGCAGCACCCACAAAGGCACAACGGCTAGAGATGGTTCCTTGGGAACTGCAATGCAGCACCCACAAAGGTACAACGGCTAGAGATGGTACCTGGGAACTGCAATGCAGCACCCACAAAGGCACAACGGCTAGAGATGGTACCTGGGAACTGCAATGCAGCACCCACAAAGGCACAACGGCTAGAGATGGTACCTGGGAACTGCAATGCAGCACCCACAAAGGCACAACGGCTAGAGATGGTACCTGGGAACTGCAATGCAGCACCCACAAAGGCACAACGGCTAGAGATGGTACCTGGGAACTGCAATGCAGCACCCACAAAGGCACAACGGCTAGAGATGGTACCTGGGAACTGCAATGCAGCACCCATAAAGGATGGTACACAACGGCTGGAGAGATGGTACCTGGGAACTGCAATGCAGCACCCACAAAGGCACAACGGCTAGAGATGGTACCTGGGAACTGCAACTGCAGCAGCACCACAAAGGCACAACGGCTAGAGATGGTACCTGGGAACTGCAATGCAGCACCCACAAGGCAACGGCTAGAGATGGTACCTGGGAACTGCAATGCAGCACCCACAAAGGCACAACGGCTGGAGATGGTTCCTGGGAACTGCAATGCAGCACCCACAAAGGCACAACGGCTAGAGATGGTACCTGGGAACTGCAATGCAGCACCCACAAAGGCACAACGGCTAGAGATGGTACCTGGGAACTGCAATGCAGCACCCACAAAGGCACAACGGCTAGAGATGGTACCTGGGAACTGCAATGCAGCACCCACAAAGGCACAACGGCTAGAGATGGTTCCTGGGAACTGCAATGCAGCACCCACAAAGGTACAACGGCTAGAGATGGTACCAATGGGAACTGCAATGCAGCACCCACAAAGGCACAACGGCTAGAGATGGTACCTGGGAACTGCAATGCAGCACCCACAAAGGCACAACGGCTAGAGATGGTACCTGGGAACTGCAATGCAGCACCCACAAAGGCACAACGGCTAGAGATGGTACCTGGGAACTGCAATGCAGCACCCACAACGGCTAGAGATGGTACCTGGGAACTGCAATGCAGCACCCACAAAGGCACAACGGCTGGAGATGGTACCTGGGAACTGCAATGCAGCACCCACAAAGGCACTGCTAAGATGGTACCTGGGAACTGCAATCCCACCCACAAAGGCACCTGCAATGCAGCACCCACAAAGGCACAACGGCTAGAGATGGTACCTGGGAACTGCAATGCAGCACCCACAAAGGCACAACGGCTAGAGATGGTACCTGGGAACTGCAATGCAGCACCCACAAAGGCACAACGGCTAGAGATGGTACCTGGGAACTGCAATGCAGCACCCACAAAGGCACAACGGCTAGAGATGGTACCTGGGAACTGCAATGCAGCACCCACAAAGGCACAACGGCTGGAGATGGTACCTGGGAACTGCAATGCAGCACCCACAACAATGGCACTGCAGATGGTACCTGGGAACTCCAGCACAAAGGCACAACGGCTAGAGATGGTACCTGGGAACTGCAATGCAGCACCCACAAAGGCACAACGGCTAGAGATGGTACCTGGGAACTGCAATGCAGCACCCACAAAGGCACAACGGCTAGAGATGGTACCTGGGAACTGCAATGCAGCACCCACAAAGGCACAACGGCTAGAGATGGTACCTGGGAACTGCAATGCAGCACCCACAAAGGCACAACGGCTAGAGATGGTACCTGGGAACTGCAATGCAGCACCCACAAAGGCACAACGGCTAGAGATGGTTCCTTGGGAACTGCAATGCAGCACCCACAAAGGTACAACGGCTAGAGATGGTACCTGGGAACTGCAATGCAGCACCCACAAAGGCACAACGGCTAGAGATGGTACCTGGGAACTGCAATGCAGCACCCACAAAGGCACAACGGCTAGAGATGGTACCTGGGAACTGCAATGCAGCACCCACAAAGGCACAACGGCTAGAGATGGTACCTGGGAACTGCAATGCAGCACCCACAAAGGCACAACGGCTAGAGATGGTACCTGGGAACTGCAATGCAGCACCCACAACGGCTAGAGATGGTACCTGGGAACTGCAATGCAGCACCCACAAAGGCACAACGGCTGGAGATGGTACCTGGGAACTGCAATGCAGCACCCACAAAGGCACAACGGCTAGAGATGGTACCTGGGAACTGCAATGCAGCACCCACAAAGGCACAACGGCTAGAGATGGTACCTGGGAACTGCAATGCAGCACCCATAAAATGCACAACGGCTGGAGATGGTACCTGGGAACTGCAATGCAGCACCCACAAAGGCACAACGGCTAGAGATGGTACCTGGGAACTGCAATGCAGCACCCACAAAGGCACAACGGCTAGAGATGGTACCTGGGAACTGCAATGCAGCACCCACAAAGGCACAACGGCTAGAGATGGTACCTGGGAACTGCAATGCAGCACCCACAAAGGCACAACGGCTAGAGATGGTACCTGGGAACTGCAATGCAGCACCCACAAAGGATGGTACAACTGCAAGAGATGGTACCTGGGAACTGCAATGCAGCACCCACAAAGGCACAACGGCTAGAGATGGTACCTGGGAACTGCAATGCAGCACCCACAAAGGCACAACGGCTAGAGATGGTACCTGGGAACTGCAATGCAGCACCCACAAAGGCACAACGGCTAGAGATGGTACCTGGGAACTGCAATGCAGCACCCACAAAGGCACAACGGCTAGAGATGGTACCTGGGAACTGCAATGCAGCACCCACAAAGGCACAACGGCTAGAGATGGTACCTGGGAACTGCAATGCAGCACCCAGCAAAAAGGCACAACGGCTAGAGATGGTACCTGGGAACTGCAATGCAGCACCCACAAAGGCACAACGGCTAGAGATGGTACCTGGGAACTGCAATGCAGCACCCAGCACCCACAAAGGCACAACGGCTAGAGATGGTACCTGGGAACTGCAATGCAGCACCCACAAAGGCACAACGGCTAGAGATGGTACCTGGGAACTGCAATGCAGCACCCACAAAGGCACAACGGCTGAGATGGTACCTGGGAACTGCAATGCAGCACCCACAAAGGCACAACGGCTAGAGATGGTACCTGGGAACTGCAATGCAGCACCCACAAAGGCACAACGGCTAGAGATGGTACCTGGGAACTGCAATGCAGCACCCACAAAGGCACAACGGCTAGAGATGGTACCTGGGAACTGCAATGCAGCACCCACAAAGGCTAGAGATGGTACCTGGGAACTGCAATGCAGCACCCACAAAGGCACAACGGCTAGAGATGGTACCTGGGAACTGCAATGCAGCACCCACAAAGGCACAACGGCTAGAGATGGTACCTGGGAACTGCAATGCAGCACCCACAAAGGCACAACGGCTAGAGATGGTACCTGGGAACTGCAATGCAGCACCCACAAAGGCACAACGGCTAGAGATGGTACCTGGGAACTGCAATGCAGCACCCACAAAGGCACAACGGCTAGAGATGGTACCTGGGAACTGCAATGCAGCACCCACAAAGGCACAACGGCTAGAGATGGTACCTGGGAACTGCAATGCAGCACCCAAAGGCACAACGGCTAGAGATGGTACCTGGGAACTGCAATGCAGCACCCACAAAGGCACAACGGCTAGAGATGGTACCTGGGAACTGCAATGCAGCACCCACAAAGGCACAACGGCTAGAGATGGTACCTGGGAACTGCAATGCAGCACCCACAAAGGCACAACGGCTGGAGATGGTACCTGGGAACTGCAATGCAGCACCCACAAAGGCACAACGGCTAGAGATGGTACCTGGGAACTGCAATGCAGCACCCACAAAGGCACAACGGCTAGAGATGGTACCTGGGAACTGCAATGCAGCACCCACAAAGGCACAACGGCTAGAGATGGTACCTGGGAACTGCAATGCAGCACCCACAAAGGCACAACGGCTAGAGATGGTACCTGGGAACTGCAATGCAGCACCCACAAAGGCACAACGGCTAGAGATGGTACCTGGGAACTGCAATGCAGCACCCACAAAGGCACAACGGCTAGAGATGGTACCTGGGAACTGCAATGCAGCACCCACAAAGGCACAACGGCTAGAGATGGTACCTGGGAACTGCAATGCAGCACCCACAAAGGCACAACGGCTAGAGATGGTTCCTTGGGAACTGCAATGCAGCACCCACAAAGGCACAACGGCTAGAGATGGTACCTGGGAACTGCAATGCAGCACCCACAAAGGCACAACGGCTAGAGATGGTACCTGGGAACTGCAATGCAGCACCCACAAAGGCACAACGGAGATGGTACTGGGAGATGGTACCTGGGAACTGCAATGCAGCACCCACAAAGGCACAACGGCTAGAGATGGTACCTGGGAACTGCAATGCAGCACCCACAAAGGCACAACGGCTAGAGATGGTACCTGGGAACTGCAATGCAGCACCCACAAAGGCACAACGGCTAGAGATGGTACCTGGGAACTGCAATGCAGCACCCACAAAGGCACAACGGCTAGAGATGGTACCTGGGAACTGCAATGCAGCACCCACAAAGGCACAACGGCTAGAGATGGTACCTGGGAACTGCAATGCAGCACCCACAAAGGCACAACGGCTAGAGATGGTACCTGGGAACTGCAATGCAGCACCCACAAAGGCACAACGGCTAGAGATGGTACCTGGGAACTGCAATGCAGCACCCATAAAGGCACAACGGCTGGAGATGGTACCTGGGAACTGCAATGCAGCACCCACAAAGGCACAACGGCTAGAGATGGTACCTGGGAACTGCAATGCAGCACCCACAAAGGCACAACGGCTAGAGATGGTACCTGGGAACTGCAATGCAGCACCCACAAAGGCACAACGGCTAGAGATGGTACCTGGGAACTGCAATGCAGCACCCACAAAGGCACAACGGCTAGAGATGGTACCTGGGAACTGCAATGCAGCACCCACAAAGGCACAACTGCAATGCAGCTAGAGATGGTACCTGGGAACTGCAATGCAGCACCCACAAAGGCACAACGGCTAGAGATGGTACCTGGGAACTGCAATGCAGCACCCACAAAGGCACAACGGCTAGAGATGAGGGAACTGGCAGCACCCACCTGGGAACTGCAATGCAGCACCCACAAAGGCACAACGGCTAGAGATGGTACCTGGGAACTGCAATGCAGCACCCACAAAGGCACAACGGCTAGAGATGGTACCTGGGAACTGCAATGCAGCACCCACAAAGGCACAACGGCTAGAGATGGTACCTGGGAACTGCAATGCAGCACCCACAAAGGCACAACGGCTAGAGATGGTACCTGGGAACTGCAATGCAGCACCCACAAAGGCACAACGGCTAGAGATGGTACCTGGGAACTGCAATGCAGCACCCACAAAGGCACAACGGCTAGAGATGGTACCTGGGAACTGCAATGCAGCACCCACAAAGGCACAACGGCTAGAGATGGTACCTGGGAACTGCAATGCAGCACCCACAAAGGCACAACGGCTAGAGATGGTACCTGGGAACTGCAATGCAGCACCCACAAAGGCACAACGGCTAGAGATGGTACCTGGGAACTGCAATGCAGCACCCACAAAGGCACAACGGCTAGAGATGGTACCTGGGAACTGCAATGCAGCACCCACAAAGGCACAACGGCTAGAGATGGTACCTGGGAACTGCAATGCAGCACCCACAAAGGCACAACGGCTAGAGATGGTACCTGGGAACTGCAATGCAGCACCCACAAAGATGGTACCTGGGAACTGCACAGCACCCACAAAGGCACAACGGCTAGAGATGGTACCTGGGAACTGCAATGCAGCACCCACAAAGGCACAACGGCTAGAGATGGTACCTGGGAACTGCAATGCAGCACCCACAACCCACAAAGGCACAACGGCTAGAGATGGTACCTGGGAACTGCAATGCAGCACCCACAAAGGCACAACGGCTAGAGATGGTACCTGGGAACTGCAATGCAGCACCCACAAAGGCACAACGGCTAGAGATGGTACCTGGGAACTGCAATGCAGCACCCACAAAGGCACAACGGCTAGAGATGGTACCTGGGAACTGCAATGCAGCACCCACAAAGGCACAACGGCTAGAGATGGTACCTGGGAACTGCAATGCAGCACCCACAAAGGCACAACGGCTAGAGATGGTACCTGGGAACTGGGAACTGCAATGCAGCACCCACAAAGGCACAACGGCTAGAGATGGTACCTGGGAACTGCAATGCAGCACCCACAAAGGCACAACGGCTAGAGATGGTACCTGGGAACTGCAATGCAGCACCCACAAAGGCACAACGGCTAGAGATGGTACCTGGGAACTGCAATGCAGCACCCACAAAGGCACAACGGCTAGAGATGGTACCTGGGAACTGCAATGCAGCACCCACAAAGGCACAACGGCTAGAGATGGTACCTGGGAACTGCAATGCAGCACCCACAAAGGCACAACGGCTAGAGATGGTACCTGGGAACTGCAATGCAGCACCCACAAAGGCACAACGGCTAGAGATGGTACCTGGGAACTGCAATGCAGCACCCACAAAGGCACAACGGCTAGAGATGGTACCTGGGAACTGATGGCACCTGGGAACTGCAATGGTACCTGGGAACTGCACCCACAAAGGCACAACGGCTAGAGATGGTACCTGGGAACTGCAATGCAGCACCCACAAAGGCACAACGGCTAGATGATGGTGCACCACCCACAACACAACGCTGGGAACTGCAATGCAGCACCCACAAAGGCACAACGGCTAGAGATGGTACCTGGGAACTGCAATGCAGCACCCACCCACAACGGCTAGAGATGGTACCTGGGAACTGCAATGCAGCACCCACAAAGGCACAACGGCTAGAGATGGTACCTGGGAACTGCAATGCAGCACCCACAAAGGCACAACGGCTAGAGATGGTACCTGGGAACTGCAATGCAGCACCCAAAGGCAAAGGCAGATGGTACAACTGGCTAGAGATGGTACCTGGGAACTGCAATGCAGCACCCACAAAGGCACAACGGCTAGAGATGGTACCTGGGAACTGCAATGCAGCACCCACAAATGGCACTGCAACAGCACCCACAAAGCTAGAGATGGTACCTGGGAACTGCAATGCAGCACCCACAAAGGCACAACGGCTAGAGATGGTACCTGGGAACTGCAATGCAGCACCCACAACGGCTAGAGATGGTACCTGGGAACTGCAATGCAGCACCCACAAAGGCACAACGGCTAGAGATGGTACCTGGGAACTGCAATGCAGCACCCACAACGGCTAGAGATGGTACCTGGGAACTGCAATGCAGCACCCACAAAGGCACAACGGCTGGAGATGGTACCTGGGAACTGCAATGCAGCACCCACAAAGGCACAACGGCTAGAGATGGTACCTGGGAACTGCAATGCAGCACCCACAAAGGCACAACGGCTAGAGATGGTACCTGGGAACTGCAATGCAGCACCCACAAAGGCACAACGGCTAGAGATGGTACCTGGGAACTGCAATGCAGCACCCACAAAGGCACAACGGCTAGAGATGGTACCTGGGAACTGCAATGCAGCACCCACAACGGCTAGAGATGGTACCTGGGAACTGCAATGCAGCACCCACAAAGGCACAACGGCTAGAGATGGTACCTGGGAACTGCAATGCAGCACCCACAAAGGCACAACGGCTAGAGATGGTACCTGGGAACTGCAATGCAGCACCCACAAAGGCACAAGATGGTACCTGGAGATGGTACAAAGGCACAACGGGAGATGGTACTGGGAACTGCAATGCAGCACCCACAAAGGCACAACGGCTAGAGATGGTACCTGGGAACTGCAATGCAGCACCCACAAAGGCACAACGGCTAGAGATGGTACCTGGGAACTGCAATGCAGCACCCACAAAGGCACAACGGCTAGAGATGGTACCTGGGAACTGCAATGCAGCACCCACAACGGCTGAGATGGTACCTGGGAACTGCAATGCAGCACCCACAAAGGCACAACGGCTAGAGATGGTACCTGGGAACTGCAATGCAGCACCCACAAAGGCACAACGGCTAGAGATGGTACCTGGGAACTGCAATGCAGCACCCACAAAGGCACAAGATGGTACCTGGCTAGAGATGGTACCTGGAGAACTGCAATGCAGCACCCACAAAGGCACAACGGCTAGAGATGGTACCTGGGAACTGCAATGCAGCACCCACAAAGGCACAACGGCTAGAGATGGTACCTGGGAACTGCAATGCAGCACCCACAACACAACGGCTAGAGATGGTACCTGGGAACTGCAATGCAGCACCCACAAAGGCACAACGGCTAGAGATGGTACCTGGGAACTGCAATGCAGCACCCACAACGGCTAGAGATGGTACCTGGGAACTGCAATGCAGCACTCACAAAGGCACAACGGCTGGAGATGGTACCTGGGAACTGCAATGCAGCACCCACAAAGGCACAACGGCTAGAGATGGTACCTGGGAACTGCAATGCAGCACCCACAAAGGCACAACGGCTAGAGATGGTACCTGGGAACTGCAATGCAGCACCCACAAAGGCACAACGGCTGGAGATGGTACCTGGGAACTGCAATGCAGCACCCACAAAGGCACAACGGCTAGAGATGGTACCTGGGAACTGCAATGCAGCACCCACAAAGGCACAACGGCTAGAGATGGTACCTGGGAACTGCAATGCAGCACCCACAAAGGCACAACGGCTAGAGATGGTACCTGGGAACTGCAATGCAGCACCCACAAAGGCACAACGGCTAGAGATGGTACCTGGGAACTGCAATGCAGCACCCACAAAGGCACAACGGCTAGAGATGGTTCCTTGGGAACTGCAATGCAGCACCCACAAAGGTACAACGGCTAGAGATGGTACCTGGGAACTGCAATGCAGCACCCACAAAGGCACAACGGCTAGAGATGGTACCTGGGAACTGCAATGCAGCACCCACAAAGGCACAACGGCTAGAGATGGTACCTGGGAACTGCAATGCAGCACCCACAAAGGCACAACGGCTAGAGATGGTACCTGGGAACTGCAATGCAGCACCCACAAAGGCACAACGGCTAGAGATGGTACCTGGGAACTGCAATGCAGCACCCACAAAGGTACAACGGCTAGAGATGGTACCTGGGAACTGCAATGCAGCACCCACAAAGGCACAACGGCTAGAGATGGTACCTGGGAACTGCAATGCAGCACCCACAACGGCTAGAGATGGTACCTGGGAACTGCAATGCAGCACCCATAAAGGCACAACGGCTGGAGATGGTACCTGGGAACTGCAATGCAGCACCCACAAAGGCACAACGGCTAGAGATGGTACCTGGGAACTGCAATGCAGCACCCACAAAGGCACAACGGCTAGAGATGGTACCTGGGAACTGCAATGCAGCACCCACAAAGGCACAACGGCTAGAGATGGTTCCTTGGGAACTGCAATGCAGCACCCACAAAGGCACAACGGCTAGAGATGGTACCTGGGAACTGCAATGCAGCACCCACAAAGGCACAACGGCTAGAGATGGTACCTGGGAACTGCAATGCAGCACCCACAAAGGCACAACGGCTAGAGATGGTACCTGGGAACTGCAATGCAGCACCCACAAAGGCACAACGGCTAGAGATGGTACCTGGGAACTGCAATGCAGCACCCACAAAGGTACAACGGCTAGAGATGGTACCTGGGAACTGCAATGCAGCACCCACAAAGGCACAACGGCTAGAGATGGTACCTGGGAACTGCAACTGCAGCACCCACAACGGCAAGAGATGGTACCTGGGAACTGCAATGCAGCACCCATAAAGGCACAACGGAGAGATGGTACCTGGGAACTGCAATGCAGCACCCACAAAGGCACAACGGCTAGAGATGGTACCTGGGAACTGCAATGCAGCACCCACAAAGGCACAACGGCTAGAGATGGTACCTGGGAACTGCAATGCAGCACCCACAACGGCTAGAGATGGTACCTGGGAACTGCAATGCAGCACCCACAAAGGCACAACGGCTAGAGATGGTACCTGGGAACTGCAATGCAGCACCCACAACGGCTAGAGATGGTACCTGGGAACTGCAATGCAGCACCCACAAAGGCACAACGGCTGGAGATGGTACCTGGGAACTGCAATGCAGCACCCACAAAGGCACAACGGCTAGAGATGGTACCTGGGAACTGCAATGCAGCACCCACAAAGGCACAACGGCTAGAGATGGTACCTGGGAACTGCAATGCAGCACCCACAAAGGCACAACGGCTAGAGATGGTACCTGGGAACTGCAATGCAGCACCCACAAAGGCACAACGGCTAGAGATGGTACCTGGGAACTGCAATGCAGCACCCACAACGGCTAGAGATGGTACCTGGGAACTGCAATGCAGCACCCACAAAGGCACAACGGCTAGAGATGGTACCTGGGAACTGCAATGCAGCACCCACAACGGCTAGAGATGGTACCTGGGAACTGCAATGCAGCACTCACAAAGGCACAACGGCTGGAGATGGTACCTGGGAACTGCAATGCAGCACCCACAAAGGCACAACGGCTAGAGATGGTACCTGGGAACTGCAATGCAGCACCCACAAAGGCACAACGGCTAGAGATGGTACCTGGGAACTGCAATGCAGCACCCACAAAGGCACAACGGCTAGAGATGGTACCTGGGAACTGCAATGCAGCACCCACAACGGCTAGAGATGGTACCTGGGAACTGCAATGCAGCACCCACAAAGGCACAACGGCTGGAGATGGTACCTGGGAACTGCAATGCAGCACCCACAAAGGCACAACGGCTAGAGATGGTACCTGGGAACTGCAATGCAGCACCCACAAAGGCACAACGGCTAGAGATGGTACCTGGGAACTGCAATGCAGCACCCACAAAGGCACAACGGCTAGAGATGGTACCTGGGAACTGCAATGCAGCACCCACAACGGCTAGAGATGGTACCTGGGAACTGCAATGCAGCACCCACAAAGGCACAACGGCTAGAGATGGTACCTGGGAACTGCAATGCAGCACCCACAACGGCTAGAGATGGTACCTGGGAACTGCAATGCAGCACTCACAAAGGCACAACGGCTGGAGATGGTACCTGGGAACTGCAATGCAGCACCCACAAAGGCACAACGGCTAGAGATGGTACCTGGGAACTGCAATGCAGCACCCACAAAGGCACAACGGCTAGAGATGGTACCTGGGAACTGCAATGCAGCACCCACAAAGGCACAACGGCTGGAGATGGTACCTGGGAACTGCAATGCAGCACCCACAAAGGCACAACGGCTAGAGATGGTACCTGGGAACTGCAATGCAGCACCCACAAAGGCACAACGGCTAGAGATGGTACCTGGGAACTGCAATGCAGCACCCACAAAGGCACAACGGCTAGAGATGGTACCTGGGAACTGCAATGCAGCACCCACAACGGCTAGAGATGGTACCTGGGAACTGCAATGCAGCACCCACAAAGGCACAACGGCTAGAGATGGTTCCTTGGGAACTGCAATGCAGCACCCACAAAGGTACAACGGCTAGAGATGGTACCTGGGAACTGCAATGCAGCACCCACAAAGGCACAACGGCTAGAGATGGTACCTGGGAACTGCAATGCAGCACCCACAAAGGCACAACGGCTAGAGATGGTACCTGGGAACTGCAATGCAGCACCCACAAAGGCACAACGGCTAGAGATGGTACCTGGGAACTGCAATGCAGCACCCACAAAGGCACAACGGCTAGAGATGGTACCTGGGAACTGCAATGCAGCACCCACAAAGGTACAACGGCTAGAGATGGTACCTGGGAACTGCAATGCAGCACCCACAAAGGCACAACGGCTAGAGATGGTACCTGGGAACTGCAATGCAGCACCCACAAAGGCACAACGGCTAGAGATGGTACCTGGGAACTGCAATGCAGCACCCACAAAGGCACAACGGCTAGAGATGGTACCTGGGAACTGCAATGCAGCACCCACAAAGGCACAACGGCTAGAGATGGTACCTGGGAACTGCAATGCAGCACCCATAAAGGCACAACGGCTGGAGATGGTACCTGGGAACTGCAATGCAGCACCCACAAAGGCACAACGGCTAGAGAAGGTACCTGGGAACTGCAATGCAGCACCCACAAAGGCACAACGGCTAGAGATGGTACCTGGGAACTGCAATGCAGCACCCACAAAGGCACAACGGCTAGAGATGGTACCTGGGAACTGCAATGCAGCACCCACAACGGCTAGAGATGGTACCTGGGAACTGCAATGCAGCACCCACAAAGGCACAACGGCTAGAGATGGTACCTGGGAACTGCAATGCAGCACCCACAACGGCTAGAGATGGTACCTGGGAACTGCAATGCAGCACCCACAAAGGCACAACGGCTGGAGATGGTACCTGGGAACTGCAATGCAGCACCCACAAAGGCACAACGGCTAGAGATGGTACCTGGGAACTGCAATGCAGCACCCACAAAGGCACAACGGCTAGAGATGGTACCTGGGAACTGCAATGCAGCACCCACAAAGGCACAACGGCTAGAGATGGTACCTGGGAACTGCAATGCAGCACCCACAAAGGCACAACGGCTAGAGATGGTACCTGGGAACTGCAATGCAGCACCCACAACGGCTAGAGATGGTACCTGGGAACTGCAATGCAGCACCCACAACGGCTAGAGATGGTACCTGGGAACTGCAATGCAGCACCCACAAAGGCACAACGGCTAGAGATGGTACCTGGGAACTGCAATGCAGCACCCACAACGGCTAGAGATGGTACCTGGGAACTGCAATGCAGCACCCACAAAGGCACAACGGCTGGAGATGGTACCTGGGAACTGCAATGCAGCACCCACAAAGGCACAACGGCTAGAGATGGTACCTGGGAACTGCAATGCAGCACCCACAAAGGCACAACGGCTAGAGATGGTACCTGGGAACTGCAATGCAGCACCCACAAAGGCACAACGGCTAGAGATGGTACCTGGGAACTGCAATGCAGCACCCACAAAGGCACAACGGCTAGAGATGGTACCTGGGAACTGCAATGCAGCACCCACAACGGCTAGAGATGGTACCTGGGAACTGCAATGCAGCACCCACAAAGGCACAACGGCTAGAGATGGTACCTGGGAACTGCAATGCAGCACCCACAACGGCTAGAGATGGTACCTGGGAACTGCAATGCAGCACTCACAAAGGCACAACGGCTGGAGATGGTACCTGGGAACTGCAATGCAGCACCCACAAAGGCACAACGGCTAGAGATGGTACCTGGGAACTGCAATGCAGCACCCACAAAGGCACAACGGCTAGAGATGGTACCTGGGAACTGCAATGCAGCACCCACAAAGGCACAACGGCTGGAGATGGTACCTGGGAACTGCAATGCAGCACCCACAAAGGCACAACGGCTAGAGATGGTACCTGGGATCTGAGACCAGCAGCCCTCCAGTTGCCAGATCATCTCCCACTTTCTATCGTGGTCCTTCTGTAGCTCAGTTGGTAGAGCATGGCGCTTGTAACGCCAGGGTAGTGGGTTCGTTTCCCGGGACCACCCATACGTAGAATGTATGCACACATGACTGTAATTCGCTTTGGATAAAAGCGTCTGCTAAATGGCATATATTATTATTATTATTATTATTATTATTATTATCACCAGGTCTGATATTAAAACCAACAACGTTCCCGAAACCTGTCCTCCTCTACCAGAGTTGTCTACCTATAGTACCTGAAGGTCCACGCTCCCTCCTCCTCCAACAGGATAAGACTCGTTGTTCATCTCGACCAGCATGGTAGTAAACTGGTCTTCCAGTACGTTTACTCGTTCCTCCAGCAGCTGTCGTAGCTCCGCCCCTTGCTCGGCTAGTGCCCGGGTCAGCTTCTCCTCCACGTAGAAACAGTGGACCTCCGCGTTCTGCTCTGTCACATTCAGACGCGCCTCTAACTCCTCCAGCCGAGACCCCACCTCTCCCTCTAGTCCTAACCCCTCCCCCTCTAGCTCCCCCCGTGGAGAGGACAGGTACTGCAGCTCATTGTCCATGCGGGCATTCAGGATACGATGGGCCTCCGCCACACGCTCCAGCTCCCTCCACAGGTCAGATAGGTCACCACGCTGGACAGCTGGTAGGATACCTGGTGGCTGGTTATCCTGTCTAGCCAGGTCGGTCTGTCTGGCAGGGGCAGTTTGCCTAAGGCTGGGTTTGGAATCAGTCTGTCTAACATTAGGTTTAGTGTCAGTCTGTCTAACATTAGGTTTAGTGTCAGTCTGTCTAACATTAGGTTTGGGGTCAGTCTGTCTGAGTGACCGGCCGGGCTGGTCGGAGGCAGTGATGTCCAGTCTCAACTCCCTGATCTCCTGCTTTAGCTGCTCCTCCTTGTCCACCATCTCAGTCAGACTGAGCAGTCCTCTCTCCCGCTCCTCCTCACACCTCCTCTCCATCAGCTGGATCCTTCCATCACAGAATTTCTGCAGCTTCTCCACCTCCTTCCCTATCCTCTCCTCTATCGTTCTCTCCATGCTGTCCTCCATGTTCTTCCTCAGGAAGCCCAGCTGCCTGTCCATGTATTTCTCTAGTAGCTCCTCCAGGTCAGCAGGGGCTCCGCCCCCAACAGGGTTAGGGTCAGGGTCTTGCTGTGTCTGAGAGGCATCAAGCAGCAGGCGAATATGACCGCTGTGTGAGGTCACGGTACCTCTCAGCTCCTCCAGAGCCTCCTCTTTACTCTTCAGAGAGGTGTTGACATCATCCAACCTGGCCAGGACCTTTTCTAGCCCCCTGTCCCCCTGGACTGGTCCCCTGGTGGCCTGGTGCCCGTCGATCACTGACCCCTGGTGGTTGTCTGGTGGTACTGCGGCCTGCTCTATGTCGGGGGCGTGGACACTGTCAGGGGTCACAGCGCGGAGGTTGTTGAGCAGGGTGACCAGCATCTTGGAGGTGTCCTCCTGCAGGTCAGATCTCAGAGTGGAGCTCAGCCCAGTTATCGCAGCCTGCAGCGCCCCCACTGTTTGGGAGAGGCGCTGCACCTCCCCCTCCAGGAGACGCACCCTGTCTTTTTCTGCTCCTCCATGCCTCCCCTCATACACCCCAGTCTCCCTCCTCTCTGGCCCTGAGACAGAGGACACAGTTAAGTCAATAACACATTAACACACTTCATACACGAGTCCATCTCTAAGAAGAAGATTGAGAAAGCAGCAACATGTCATGTTGTAAAGTATCTTACTCTGTGGGTGTCTGGTCTGTCCAGGGATGGATCTGGTCTGAGGGTAGTGTGGTGCTTCCTCTGAGTTATGGTTCTGGTGAGGCTGTGACCCTGCTGGCACTGTCTGTCTGTTAGGGTACTGGTTTTGGTGAGGTTGTGACCCTGCTGGTACGATCTGTCTGTTTGGGTACTGGGTTTGGGGTGGCTGTGACCCGGCTGGTACGGTCTGTCTGTTAGGAGCAGCCTTCAGCTCAGAGCAGTCTGGTCCCTGGTAACTAGGGCAACACCTCCACTCCAGGTCTGTCACCGTCTTATAGGCGATCTTATAGGCCGGCCGGAACCGCGTCCGATACCTGGGAGAGAAGGCAGGACAAACCTGTAAGTGCATACACACACACAAACGCAGGCACGTACAAACACACAAAGACAAACGTCTTCAAATTTCTACTTAAGTCTATGACATTATTCCTCTTTTGATAATAGAATCTTTGTTGAGAATATTACAAACTGATGCTAAACTTACAAGGATAGAGGTGTTGCAGATGCAATCATTATGTAGGTGTAGTGGAGGATGAAACAGGGTCTGTGCCACCAGTAAGTACAGATTGTAGCTTGGCTTTCGACTGGTCTAAGACACTGCATCTCAGTGCAAGAGGCATTAGGGTTGGGCTGCATCACATCCGGCCGTGACTGGGATTCCCATAGGGAGGCTCACAATTGGCCCAGCATCGTCCGGGATTGGCCGGGGTAGGCCATCATTGTAAATAAGAATTTGTTCTTAACTGACTTGCCTAGTAACTGGATCCTGGACTTCCTGACGGGTCACCCCCAGGTGATAAGTGTAGGCACCAACACGTCTGCCATGCTGATCCTCAGCACTGGGGCCCCTCAGGGGTGTGTACTTAGTCCCCTCCTGTATTCCCTGCTTACCCACGACTGTGTGGCCAAACATGACTCTAACACCATCATTAAGTTTGCTGACGACACAACGGTGGTAAGCCTGATCACCGACAATGATGAGCTGGCCTATAGGGAGGTCAGAGAACTGGCAGTGTGGTGCCAGGACAACAACCTCTCCCTCAATGTGAGCAAGACAAAGTAGCTGGAAAAGGCAGACCAAACAGGCCCCCATTAACATCGACAGCGCTGTAGTCTAGCGGGTTGAGAGTTTCAAGTTCCTTGGGGTCCACATCACCAAAGTACTATCATGGTCCAAACATACCAAGACAGTCGTGAAGAGGGCACGACAAAACCTTTTCCCCCTCAGGAGACTGAACAGATCTGGCATGGGCCCCCAGATTCTCAAAAGGTTCTACAGCTGCACCATTGAGAGCATCACCGCCTGTTATGGCAACTGCTCGACATCTGACCGTAATGCGCTACAGAGGGTAGTGTGAATGGCCCAGTACATCATTGGGGCTAAACTTCCTGCCATCCAGGACCTATATAATAGGCAGTGTCAGAGGAAAGCCAATAAAATTGACAGAGACTCCAGTCACTCAAGTTATAGAATGTTTTCTCTGATTCCGCATGGAAAGCGGTACCAGAGCGCCAAGTCTAGGACTAAAAGGCTCCTCAATAGCTTCTACCCCAAGCCTTTAGACTGCTGAACAATTCATAAAAATCACACCAGACAATTTGCATTGACACACCCCCCGTTCTACACTATATATACCATTTAGCAGACGCTACATACTGTTTGTATGTTACCTATGCATAGTCACTTCACCTCCACCTACATGTACAGATTACCTCAACTAGTCTGTACCCCTGCATACTGACTCGGTACCGGTACCCCCTGTATATAGCCTCGGTATTGTTATTCTTATTGTGTTACTGTTTATTATTACTTTTTATTTTAGTCTACTTGGTAAATATTTTCTTCTTCTTGAACTGCACTGTTGATTAAGGGCTTAAGTATTTCACTGTAAAGTCTAACACTTGTTATATAAGTATTTCTAACACTTGCTGTATTCGGCGCATGTGGAAAATAAAGTTTGATTTGAAATAAAGTTTAAATAAAAAATGTCAACAGTAGTATAAATCCCCACAGCAGGACAATTTCCTGGAAAGAAACTCAACTGGTGTTGCTCATTCAGCCGACAGAAACTTTGAACTTGTCCCCATTAAGCAACGAGTTGGAGTCAGAGGCCGAGGCTTCTCAGGTCTCTACTCCTCCCGTTACAGGGTCTGAGCCGCTGAAGCCTTCCATCATTAGCTCTGACAAATTGAAAACCCTAGTCATTGGTGACTCCATTACCCACAATATTAGACTTAAAAGAATCATCCAGCGATCATACACTGTTTACCCGGGGGCAGGGCTACTGACGTTAAGGCTAATCTGAAGATGGTGCTGGTGCTGGCTAAGGCTAAAACTGCCGAGTGTGGAGAGTATAGACATATTGTTATCCACGTCGGCACCAACGAGGTTAGGATGAAACAGTCAGAGGTCACCAAGCGCAGCATAGCTTCAGCGTGTAAATTATCCAGAAAGATTGTATCGGCATTGAGTAATTGTCTCTGTCCCCTTCCCAGTTAGGGGGAGTGATGAGCTCTACAGCAGAGTCTCACAACTCAATCGCTGGTTGAAAACGGTTTTCTGCTCCTCCCAAAAGATAGAATTCGTAGCTAATTGGCCCTCTTTCTAGGACTCACCCACAAACAGGACCAAGCCTGGCTGGCTGAGGAGTGACGGACTCCATCCTAGCTGGAGGGGTGTTCTCATCTTATCTACCAACGTAGACAGGGCTCTAACTTCTATAGCTCCACAATGAGATAGGGTGCAGGCCAGGCAGCAGGCTGTTAGCCAGCCTGCCAGATTAGTGGAGTCTGCCACTAGCAGTCAGTGTAGTCAGCTCAGCTATCCCCATTGAGACCGTGTCTGTGCCTCGACCTAGGTTGGGCAAAACTAAACATGGCAGTGTTCACCTTAGCAATCTCACTAGGATAAAGACCTCCTCCATTCCTGTCATTATTGAAATAGATTGTGATATCTCATCTCAAAATAGGGCTAATTTGTGCCTAACTGAGGATCTAAAGCGTAATACCCTAGATGCAGTCCCTAAAAACAAAAAAAATGAATATTTGTTAAAAGAAAAGAAAATACCCAAGCCCAGGCTTCCAGAAAATTGGAACAGAAATGGTGCTTCACCAAACTGGAAGTCTTCCGACTACCTTGGAAATATATATGAATAATAATATCAGTATCGAAGAGCCCTCACTCCTGCTCGATCATCCTATTTTTCCAACCCAGTTGAGGAGAATACCAACAATCCTAAATAAATTTTTTGATACTGTCGCAAAGCTAACTAAAAAGCAACATTCCTCAAGAGAGGATGGCTTCCACTTCAGCAGTGATAAATTCATGAACTTCTTGCCAAAATATCATGATCATTTGAAAGCAAATTACAGACTCCTCTTTGAATCTGCGTATTTCTCCAAAACTCAGTTGTCCTGAGTCTGCACAGAACTGACAGGACCTAGGATCAATGGAGACACTCACATTTTTAAATCCTGTATCTCTTGACACTGTTAGGTTCTAATTATCAGAGTAAATAACTCAATGGACATTATGAAAGCATAACCAAGTTTAATTCTTCCCAGAGGATCAATACAGCTGCATTAGACAAAACAGGTTTCCACCACCACAAGTGTATATACTCCAATTTAAGAACTCCTCTTTCTCTCCAATCCTTACATCTATGATGGTTCGACAGGAAGACGAAGTAATAGGGTGATAAGCCATCATTTCTCCCTTAAGGGGATCTGACCTGACCTCATCCCCTCATTTGCCTAATCCACAGATGTCCATCCGTATCCCCTACAGCAATCCTGTGACTTCTTCCTGTCCACCACATTCCAAAACCATCTGGCCCTACAGATAACCATTAACTTCTGATGTAAAAAAAACTAGCATAGCAATGTTCCAAGTTTAACCCAGAATCCAACAACACATGAATTAAAAATAGTCACAGCCTCTAAACCTTCAAGCTGCATACTGGACCCTATTCCTACTAAACTACTGAAAGAGCTACTTCCTGTGCTTGGCCCTCCTATGTTGAACAATAAATGACTCCCTATCCACCGGATGTGTACCAAACTCACTAAAAGTGGCAGTAATAAAGCCTCTCTTGAAAAAGCCAAATCTTGACCCAGAAAATGTACAAAACTATTGGCCTATATCGAATCTCCCATTCACTTTCACTGCTATGCGGATGACACACAGCTGTACATTTTGATGAAACATGGTGAAGCCCCAAAATGTCCTATTCTGGACACCTTTGTTTCGGACATAAGGAAGTGGATGGCGGCAAATGTTCTACTTTTATACTCGGACAAAACAGAGATGCTTGTTCTAGGTCCCAAGAAACAAAGAGATCTTCTGTTGGATCTGACAATTAATATCGATGGTTGTACAGTCATCTCAAATAAAACTGTGAAGGACCTCTGCGTTACTCTGGACCCTGAACTCTCTTTTGATGAACATATTAAGAATATTTCAAGGAGGGGCCTCCTTAGCGGTGGGAAGCCCGGACCTGATACAGACTTCAAACAGCATCGCTGCCCTGGATCCAGAGGTTCCAGCAACTTCATCCCTTGGGGCTTCCACTTCGTGATCAGATCCAGAGGTACCAGTGCCTTCGTCCCCTGTTCTGTCTCCCTCTCCGGTGGCTTCTACGGTGAATGAGGCTCCGGAGGTACCTGCACATTCGTCCCCTGTTTTGTCTCCTTCTCCGGTGGCTTCTATGGTGAATGAGGCTCTGGAGGTACCTGCACCTTCATCCCCTGTTTTGTCTCCCTCTCCGGTGGCTTCTACGGTGAATGAGGATTCATTGGTTATGGGAGGCTTCAACCGGGTGCCAAGAGTTGCAGCTGTGCGAGATGGTGCCTCTCGCCAGTCCTTGACGGGTCAACCTGAATCATACGAGGTGTAGTAATGGGTGTATTTCCTCTCCCATCTCGCCGGCTGTTGTTTTAGACAGCTCTAAGGTACCAAATGGCTCGATTACTGGAGAAAAATACATGATCTACCCCAGGGCACAAGAACAGGGTATTACTAGGCTCCCCACCGTTATACGTCAATACATAGAGGTTAATGCTGTTGCAGCCCATGTGGGATAGAATTCCATTAGGAATGGTAGCTCGGAATGGCTGAAACAGGATTTTGAAGAACTGATTCTGTCTCTGCTGGACACAAAAATATGTTCTATAATTTCTGGCTCTGTGACCTTGCTGGGTCGATGTAGTGAACATTTTAGCAGTCTATAGCGCTTCACAACTGACTACGTGACTTCTGCAGCTTCATTGGTGTGTCAAAGTTGTCTACAAAAGTTACCTAATGAAGCAGAGAGGATGGAATCCACCCTAATCATCGAGGTGCCTGGATCTTCCCCCATACAGCCTCCAGTTGCCTGTTCTTCCCCCTACAGCCTCCAGCTGACTGTTCTTCCCCATACAGCCTCCAGCTGACTGTTCTTCCCCCATACAGCCTCCAGCTGACTGTTCTTCCCCCATACAGCCTCCAGCTGACTGTTCTTCCCCCATACAGCCTCCAGCTGACTGTTCTTCCCCCATACAGCCTCCAGCTGACTGTTCTTCCCCCATACAGCCTCCAGCTGACTGTTCTTCCCCCATACAGCCTCCAGCTGACTGTTCTTCCCCATACAGCCTCCAGCTGCCTGTTCTCCCCCCATACAGCCTCCAGTTGCCTGTTCTCCCCCCATACAGCCTCCAGTTGCCTGTTCTCCCCCATACAGCCTCCAGTTGCCTGTTCTCCCCCATACAGCCTCCAGTTGCCTGTTCTTCCCCCATACAGCCTCCAGTTGCCTGTTCTCCCCCCCCATACAGCCTCCAGTTGCCTGTTCTCCCCCATACAGCCTCCAGTTGCCTGTTCTTCCCCCATACAGCCTCCAGTTGCCTGTTCTTCCCCCATACAGCCTCCAGTTGCCTGTTCTTCCCCCATACAGCCTCCAGTTGCCTGTTCTTCCCCCATACAGCCTCCAGTTGCCTGTTCTTCCCCCATATAGCCTCCAGTTGCCTGTTCTTCCCCCATACAGCCTCCAGTTGCCTGTTCTTCCCCCATACAGCCTCCAGTTGCCTGTTCTTCCCCCCATACAAAAAATATATATATTCAAAAAATGAATAAGGTATTAGGTGAACAATAGGTAAGTATAGAAATAAAAACAACAGTAAAAAGACAGTGAAAAATATAATTAGCGAGTCTATATACAGTAGCGAGGCTATATACAGGCACCAGTTAGTCGGGCTGATTGAGGTAGTATGTAAATGTAGATATGGTTAATAAAGTGACTTTGCATATATGATAAAGAGAGAGTAGCAGTAGCGTAAAAGATGGGTTGGTGGGTGGTGGGTAGCGTGACACAATGTAAATACCCAGTTAGATGGAAAGCAACAGAAAGAGAGAGCAACAGATAGGTGGATAGCAACAGAAAGAGAGAGCAACAGAAAGAGAGAGCAACAGAAAGAGAGAGCAACAGAAAGAGAGAGCAACAGAAAGAGAGAGCAACAGAAAGAGAGAGCAACAGAAAGAGAGAGCAACAGAAAGAGAGAGCAACAGAAAGGTGGATAGCAACAGAAAGAGAGAGCAACAGATAGGTGGATAGCAACAGAAAGAGAGAGCAACAGATAGGTGGATAGCAACAGAAAGAGAGAGCAACAGATAGGTGGATAGCAACAGAAAGAGAGAGCAACAGATAGGTGGATAGCAACAGATAGGTGGATAGCAACAGATAGGTGGATAGCAACAGATAGGTGGATAGCAACAGATAGGTGGATAGCAACAGATAGGTGGATAGCAACAGATAGGTGGATAGCAACAGAAAGAGAGAGCAACAGATAGGTGGATAGCAACAGATAGGTGGATAGCAACAGAAAGAGAAAGCAACAGAAAGAGAAAGCAACAGAAAGAGAAAGCAACAGAAAGAGAAAGCAACACAAAGGTGGATAGCAACAGATAGGTGGACAGCAACAGATAGGTGGACAGCAACAGATAGGTGGACAGCAACAGATAGGTGGACAGCAACAGATAGGTGGACAGCAACAGATAGGTGGACAGCAACAGATAGGTGGACAGCAACAGATAGGTGGACAGCAACAGACAGGTGGACAGCAACAGACAGGTGGACAGCAACAGACAGGTGGACAGCAACAGACAGGTGGACAGCAACAGACAGGTGGACAGCAACAGACAGGTGGACAGCAACAGACAGGTGGACAGCAACAGATAGGTGGACAGCAACAGACAGGTGGACAGCAACAGACAGGTGGACAGCAACAGACAGGTGGACAGCAACAGATAGGTGGACAGCAACAGATAGGTGGACAGCAACAGAAAGAGAGAGCAACAGAAAGAGAAAGCAACAGAAAGAGAAAGCAACAGAAAGAGAGAGCAACAGATAGGTGGACAGCAACAGATAGGTGGACAGCAACAGATAGGTGGACAGCAACAGATAGGTGGACAGCAACAGATAGGTGGACAGCAACAGATAGGTGGACAGCAACAGATAGGTGGACAGCAACAGATAGGTGGACAGCAACAGATAGGTGGACAGCAACAGATAGGTGGACAGCAACAGAAAGAGAGAGTAACAGATAGGTGGACAGCAACAGATACGTGGACAGCAACAGATACGTGGACAGCAACAGATACGTGGACAGCAACAGATCAAGAGAAAGCAACAGATCAAGAGAAAGCAACAGATCAAGAGAAAGCAACAGATCAAGAGAAAGCAACAGATCAAGAGAAAGCAACAGATCAAGAGAAAGCAACAGATAGGTGGACAGCAACAGATGGGTGGACAGCAACAGAAAGAGAGAGTAACAGAAAGAGAGAGTAACAGATAGGTGGACACCAACAGAAAGAGAGTAACAGAAAGAGAGTAACAGAAAGAGAGAGTAACAGATAGAGAGTAACAGAAAGAGAGAGTAACAGATAGGTGGACACCAACAGAAAGAGAGAGCAACAGAAAGAGAGCAACAGAAAGAGAGCAACAGAAAGAGAGCAACAGAAAGAGAGCAACAGAAAGAGAGCAACAGAAAGAGAGCAAGATCAAGAGAAAGCAACAGATCAAGAGAAAGCAACAGATCAAGAGAAAGCAACAGATAGGTGGACAGCAACAGATGGGTGGACAGCAACAGATGGGTGGACAGCAACAGAAAGAGAGAGTAACAGAAAGAGAGAGTAACAGATAGGTGGACACCAACAGAAAGAGAGAGCAACAGAAAGAGAGCAACAGAAAGAGAGCAACAGAAAGAGACAGCAACAGATAGGTGGACAGCAACAGATAGGTGGACAGCAACAGATGTAACAGAAAGTGGACAGCAACAGAAACAGCAACAGTGTAAGCAGAAAGAGTGTAACAGAAAGAGAGTAACAGAAAGATAGTAACAGAAAGAGAGTAACAGAAAGAGAGTAACAGATAGGTGGACACCAACAGAAAGAGAGAGCAACAGAAAGAGAAAGCAACAGAAAGAGAAAGCAACAGAAAGAGAAAGCAACAGAAAGAGAAAGCAACAGAAAGAGAAAGCAACAGAAAGAGAAAGCAACAGATCAAGAGAAAGCAACAGACGGGTGGACAGCAACAGACGGGTGGACAGCAACAGACGGGTGGACAGCAACAGACGGGTGGACAGCAACAGACGGGTGGACAGTAACAGACGGGTGGACAGCAACAGACGGGTGGACAGCAACAGACGGGTGGACAGCAACAGACGGGTGGACAGCAACAGACGGGTGGACAGCAACAGACAGGTGGACAGCAACAGACAGGTGGACAGCAACAGACAGGTGGACAGCAACAGAAAGAGAAAGCAACAGAAAGAGAAAGCAACAGATAGGTGGACAGCAACAGATAGGTGGACAGCAACAGATAGGTGGACAGCAACAGATAGGTGGACAGCAACAGATAGGTGGACAGCAACAGATAGGTGGACAGCAACAGATAGGTGGACAGCAACAGATAGGTGGACAGCAACAGATAGGTGGACAGCAACAGATAGGTGGACAGCAACAGATAGGTGGACAGCAACAGATAGGTGGACAGCAACAGAAAGAGAGAGTAACAGATAGGTGGACAGCAACAGATACGTGGACAGCAACAGATACATGGACAGCAACAGATACGTGGACAGCAACAGATCAAGAGAAAGCAACAGATCAAGAGAAAGCAACAGATCAAGAGAAAGCAACAGATCAAGAGAAAGCAACAGATCAAGAGAAAGCAACAGATCAAGAGAAAGCAACAGATCAAGAGAAAGCAACAGATAGGTGGACAGCAACAGATGGGTGGACAGCAACAGAAAGAGAGAGTAACAGAAAGAGAGAGTAACAGATAGGTGGACACCAACAGAAAGAGAGTAACAGAAAGAGAGTAACAGAAAGAGAGAGTAACAGATAGAGTAACAGAAAGAGAGAGTAACAGATAGGTGGACACCAACAGAAAGAGAGAGCAACAGAAAGAGAGCAACAGAAAGAGAGCAACAGAAAGAGAGCAACAGAAAGAGAGCAACAGAAAGAGAGCAACAGAAAGAGAGCAAGATCAAGAGAAAGCAACAGATCAAGAGAAAGCAACAGATAGGTGGACAGCAACAGATGGGTGGACAGCAACAGATGGGTGGACAGCAACAGAAAGAGAGAGTAACAGAAAGAGAGAGTAACAGATAGGTGGACACCAACAGAAAGAGAGAGCAACAGAAAGAGAGCAACAGAAAGAGAGCAACAGAAAGAGACAGCAACAGATAGGTGGACAGCAACAGATAGGTGGACAGCAACAGATAGGTGGACAGCAACAGAAAGAGTGTAACAGAAAGAGAGTAACAGAAAGATAGTAACAGAAAGAGAGTAACAGATAGGTGGACACCAACAGAAAGAGAGAGCAACAGAAAGAGAAAGCAACAGAAAGAGAAAGCAACAGAAAGAGAAAGCAACAGATCAAGAGAAAGCAACAGACGGGTGGACAGCAACAGACGGGTGGACAGCAACAGACGAGTGGACAGCAACAGACGGGTGGACAGCAACAGACGGGTGGACAGCAACAGACGGGTGGACAGCAACAGACGGGTGGACAGCAACAGACAGGTGGACAGCAACAGACAGGTGGACAGCAACAGACAGGTGGACAGCAACAGACAGGTGGACAGCAACAGAAAGGTGGATAGCAACAGAAAGAGAAAGCAACAGACAGGTGGACAGCAACAGACAGGTGGACAGCAACAGAAAGGTGGATAGCAACAGAAAGAGAAAGCAACAGAAAGAGAAAGCAACAGAAAGAGAAAGCAACAGATAGGTGGACAGCAACAGATAGGTGGACAGCAACAGATAGGTGGACAGCAACAGATAGGTGGACAGCAACAGATAGGTGGACAGCAACAGATAGGTGGACAGCAACAGATAGGTGGACAGCAACAGATAGGTGGACAGCAACAGATAGGTGGACAGCAACAGATAAAAGAGAGAACAACAGATAGGAGGACAGTAACAGACAAAGAGAGAGCAACAGACAGGTGGATAGTAACAGATAGGTGGATAGCAACAGATAAAAGAGAGACTAAACAATTTAAGTCCAGTAGTGAAACAGAGCTGTCTAACCATAACCCAATGCCAGGCCTCCTCCCTATCTCTCTCACGGAAACTTGGGTTCAGGTTTCTCTGACCTGCCTCCCAGGAGATTCTGGGATTTCCAGATCATTTTCCATCATGCAGAGAAAGGAGTTAGGGTTAGAAAAAGAAAGCAAAGGCATGAACTCTAATAGTTTACCAGCCCCTTTGTGTCTTTCTCTTTCCCTCTCGTTCTCTCTCCCTCCCTCTGCCTGTCTCTCTAATAGTTTACCAGCCCCTTTGTGTCTTTCTCTTTCCCTCTTGTTCTCTCTCCTTCCCTCTGTCTCTCTCTCTAATAGTTTACCAGTCCCTGTGTCTCTTTCCCTCTCGTTTTCTCTTCCCATCTCTGCCTCCCTCTCTAATAGTTTACCAGCCCCTTTGTGTCTTTCTCTTTCCCGCTCGTTCTCTCTCCCTTCCTCGGCCTCTCTAAGAATTTACCAGTCCCTTCCGCTCTCTCTCTCTCTCCTTCCGTCTCTCTCTCTAATAGTTTACCAGTCCCTTTGTGACTCTTTCTCATTCTCTCACACTCCCTCTGTCTCTCTCTACTTCCCTCCTTGTCACCCTCCCTCTCCGTGTCTCCCTCCCTCCCCATGTCTCCCTCCCTCCCCGTGTCTCCCTCCCTCCCCGTGTCTGTCTCCCTCCCAGTGTCTGTCTCCCTCCCAGTGTCTGTCTCCCTCCCAGTGTCTGTCTCCCTCCCAGTGTCTGTCTCCCTCCCAGTGTCTGTCTCCCTCCCAGTGTCTGTCTCCCTCCCCTCCCGCGTCTCCCTCCCGCGTCTCCCTCCCGCGTCTCCCTCCCGCGTCTCCCTCCCGCGTCTCCCTCCCGCTCGCTCTCTCATTTTTATTCCATGAAGTCATGACCGTTTGAGAACAGATTACACAAGACAGAGGTGTTCTCAAGGGGGTAAAACGTCAAATATTTATCTTCACTCCAACTATGTGTCGAACGTGTATTTTGCAAAATAGTGTGGCCACAAGTTCCAACTTACAATAAAACCATGACGTCACTCTAAACATGAATGTCACAGTGTTATGGCAAAACCGAGGTCCTGATTGTTGGAGCCAAAGCACAGGGAGAGAATCTGTCTGAACATTTTAATTAATGGGCAATAAAGATAAAACACCTGGAAAATAAACCTAAGTGTTATTTTAGATTCTGAACTACATTTCGAATCACACATTAGGAATGTGACCACAATAGCTTTTTAATATCTGAGGAACATTTCCAAGGTGTGGCTGTTTCTCTCTCAGGCTGATACAGAGACACTCATCCATGCCTTTATTACAAGCAGGCTTGACTACAGTATTGCTCTCCTGTCTGGTCTACCTAAGAAAGCTATTGGTCATCTGAAAAACATACAGAATGCTGCAGCATGGGTACTGACCAAGATCAGACAGAGAACACACACTACATCGGTTTTAACCTCTCTAGGGTATGTGGGATGCTAGCGTCCCATCTGGCCAACATCCAGTGAGATTGCAGAGCGCCAAATTCAAATACAGAAATACTCATTATAAAAATTCAGAACAAGACACATTTTACATAGGTTTAAAACCTCTTACGGAGGCTGCGAATTTTCAGCACTCTGCTACTCATGCCAGGAATATAGTATATGCATATGATTAGTATGTGTGGATAGAAAACACTCAGACGTTTCTAAAACTGGTTAAATCACAGCTGTGACTATAACAGAACGTGCGTTTCATCGAAAAGTGCAGGAAAATCTGATCACTGAAAATGGAAAAATATATCCATGCGCCACTTCAACCAATTGTTAAAGGTGACCCAGATTAAATGAGGCCGAGGTTGCAATACCTACAGCTTCCACACGATGTCAACAGTCTTGTCATTTGCCTACAATTTGTTTCTTGGTCAAACGAAGAAGAGACAGCCCATTTCTTCAGGTATCCGACCGGATATTTTGGTTGAGATTTACCCGGACATTATTTCCAGACGGACAGCTATAGAATAAACATCGCCTCGTGACCAATTTGATCGCTTATTAACGTTTACTAATACCTAAAGTTGCATTACAAAAGTATTTCAAAGTGTTTTGTGAAAGTTTATCGTCGACTTTTTTAATTTTAAAAAATGACGTTAGAAAACGCTATTTTTTTTCGTTGTTCACACAGTCTTCATAGATCGATATCTAGGCATCTATCTAGATATCTATATGGACAGATTTAATCGAAAAAAAGACCCAATAGTGATTATGGGACATCTAGGAGTGCCAACAAAGAAGATGGTCAAAGGTAATGAATGTTTTATATTTTATTTGTGCGGTTTGTGTAGCGCCGACTATGCTAATTATTTTGTTTACGTCCCCTGCGGGTCTTTTGGGGTGTTACATGCTATCAAATAATAGCTTCTCATGCTTTCGCCGAAAAGCATTTTACAAATCTGACTTGGTGGATAGATTCACAACGAGTGTAGCTTTAATTCACTACCTTGAATGTGTATTTTAATGAAAGTTTAATGACAGTTTGAGTTTTATAAAAAAAACTATAGGTGGCGCTCTGAAACTCCACTGAGTGATGTTCCTGCCAGGGAACTGTATTCTGCTACATCCTGAAGAAGAGATTAAGATTTGGATTAACTTCTTGTGAATCCAACCATGGTGTCAGATTTAAAAAAATGCTTGACGGCAAAATCATACCTTACGATTATTTGAGAACATAGCCCAGTTGACAAATTATTACAAACAGCCAAGCAGAAGAGTTACAAAACTGAGAAATAGAGATAAAATGAATCCCTTACCTTTGATGATCTTCATATGGTGGCACTCAGAAGACATTCATTTACTCAATAAATGTTCGATAAAGTCTATTTATATCCAAAAACCTCGGTTTTGTTCGCACGTTTTCTTCAGTAATCCACAGGCTCAAACGCAGTCAGAACAGGCAGACAAAAAAATCCCAATTGTATCCGTAAAGTTCATAGAAACATGTCAAACAATGTTTATATTTAATCCTCAGGTTGTTTTTAGCCTAAATGTTCTATAATATTTCAACCGGACAACAACATTGTCAATATAAAAGGTAAACAAGAAATGCACTCCCTCAGGATTGCGCATGAAAAAGCTCTGTGACATGTCAATGGATACTGTAATGGCATTGAATAGAAAACTACAAAAAAAAATACTTCCTGATTGGATTTTTCTCAGGTTTTCACCTGCCAAATCATTTCTGTTATACTCACAGACACTATTTTAACCGTTTTGGAAACTTTCGAGTGTTTTCTATCCAAATCTACCAGTTATATGCATATCATATCTTCTGGGCCCGAGGAGCAGGGCATTTAATTTAGGCATGCTTTTCATCCAAAAATCCGAATGCTGCCCCCTACCCTAGACAAGTTTTAACGTCTCTGCACTGGCTGCCTGTGAGTTTTAGAATTAATTTTAAGATTCTTGAATCGGTTTTTAAATCAATTCACGATTGTGCACCTCAATACATGTCAGACATGCTTTAAGTTATGTACACAGTAGGTCCCTCAGGTCCTTTGGGGGGCCGAAACTGTGGATATATCTAAAAGAGATCTTAAAACATATATTTAGCTTTTCTTTTCCTCAGGGTGCTTTTTAGTTGTTCAGTTTGTGTCATTATTTTGTTTGCGTTGCATTTCATGACTGAAATGTGATGTATTATTAAAGTATGATTAGATTTGATGGTAAATCTAATTGAGTGGAACCCCATCAGTGGAACCCAATCAGTGGACCCTGGGCTGCCCAGCTATGGTAAATCTAATGGTGTGAAACCCATCAGTGGAACCTGGGCTTTTTTTAATTTCACCTTTATTTAACCAGGTAGGCCAGTTGAGAACAAGTTCTCATTTACAATGTGAATCTTAAGGGATCTCAGACAATACGAAAGAGTTGTTGAACAGGCTAGTAATAGGGGTTGCAAAAATTGCGATGGATAATTTTAGAAAGAGAGGGTTCAGATTGTCAAGCCCAGCTGATTTGTAGGGGTCCAGATTTTGCAGCTCCTTCAGAACATCAGCTATCTGGAATTGGGTGAAGGAGAAATGGGGGGCTTGGGAAAGTTGCTGTGGGGGGTGCAGAGCTGTTGACCGGGGTAGGGGTAGCCAGGTGGAAAGCATGGCCAGCCGTAGAAAAATACTTATTGAAATTCTCGATTGTCGTAGATTTATCGGTGGTGACAGTGTTTCCAAGCCTCAGTGCAGTGGGCAGCTAGGAGGGGGTGCTCTTATTCTCCATGGAGAATACTGTAGCTCAGTTGGTAGAGCATGGCGCTTGTAACGCCAGGGTAGTGGGTTCGATTCCCGGGACCACCCATACGTAGAATGTATGCACACATGACTGTAAGTCGCTTTGGATAAAAGCGTCTGCTAAATGGCATATATTATTATTAACAGCACGAGCTCTGAAGAAAGACGGGGGGACATCAATTCACATATGGTGTCCAGGGCACAGTTGGGGGCAGAAGGTGGTGTCTATAGCAAGCGGCAACGGTGAGAGACTTGTCTCTGGAAAGGTGGATTTTTAAAAGTAAGAGCTCAAATTGTTTGGACACAGACCTGGATAGTAAGACAGAACTCTGTAGGCCTTCTTTGCAGTAGATTATGGTATGGTTAGGGATGGACATTTCAGGGTTTTTGGTAGTCTTCCTAAGCCAGGATTCAGACACAGCTAGGACATCCGGTTTGGCAGAGTGTGCTAAGGCAGTGAATAAAACAAACTTAGGGAGGAGGCTTCTAATGTTAACATCTAAGATCTATGAGGGTGCCTGCATTTACGGATTTAGGGTTGTATCTGGTAGGTTCCATGATAATTTGTGTGAGATTGAGGGCATTTTTGTTAGATTGTAGGACGGCCGGGGTGTTAAGCATATCCCAGTTTAGGTCACCTAACAGTACAAACTCTGAAGATAAATGGGGGGACATTAAATTCACATATGGTGTCCAGGGCACAACTGGGGGCTGAGGGGGTCTATAACAAGGGGCAACAGTGAGAGACTTGTTTCTGGAAGGTGGATTTTTAAAAGAAGAAGCTCAGACTGTTTGGGTATAGACCTGGATAGCATGACAGAGCTCTGCCGGCTATCTCTGCAGTAGATTGCAACTCAATCCCCTTTGGCAGTTCTATCTTGGCGGATTTTTTTTTCTCCCACCTTTATTGTGACAGACAACACAGAATTACACATGGAATAAACAATAAACAAGCCAATAACACAATAAACTGGTGAATGACACAGTAGAAAAAAAGTGTATATATATATACAGTGTGTGCAAAAGGCATGAGGAGGTAGGCAATAAATAGGCCATAGGAGCGAATAATTACAATTTAGCAGATTAACACTGGAGTGATAAATGAGCAGATGTGCAAGTAGAGACACTGTTGGGCAAAAGAGCAGAAAATTAAACAAAATAAAAACAGTATGGGGATGAGCTAGGTAGATTGGGTGAGCTATTTACAGATGGACTATGTACAGCTGCAGCAATTGGATAGCTGCTCAGCTATCTGATGTTTTAAGTTGGTGAGGGAAATAAAACTCTTTGCTGTAGTTGGTGAGTGAATTGAGTGAAACCCCATCAATGGAACCCCAAATGGGCTGTCCTGCTATGGTAAATCTAATGGTGTGAAACCCCATCAGTGGAACCTGGGCTGTCCAACTATGGTAAATCTAATGGTGTTAAACCCCATCAGTGGAACCTGGGCTGTCCAACTATGGTAAATCTAATGGTGTTAAACCCCATCAGTGGAACCTGGGCTGTCCAACTATGGTAAATCTAATGGTGTGAAACCCCATCAGTGGAACCTGGGCTGTCCAACTATGGTAAATCTAATGGTGTGAAACCCCATCAGTGGAACCTGGGCTGTCCAACTATGGTAAATCTAATGGTGTGAAACCCCATCAGTGGAACCTGGGCTGTCCAACTATGGTAAATCTAATGGTGTTAAACCCCATCAGTGGAACCTGGGCTGTCCAACTATGGTAAATCTAATGGTGTTAAACCCCATCAGTGGAACCCCATCAGTGGAACCTGGGCTGTCCAACTATGGTAAATCTAATGGTGTGAAACCCCATCAGTGGAACCTGGGCTGTCCAACTATGGTAAATCTAATGGTGTGAAACCCCATCAGTGGAACCTGGGTTGTCCTGCTATGGTAAATCTAATGGTGTGAAACCCCATCATTGGAACCCCATCAGTAGAACCTGGGCTGTCCAACTATGGTAAATCTAATGGTGTTAAACCCCATCAGTGGAACCCCATCAGTGGAACCTGGGCTGTCCAACTATGGTAAATCTAATGGTGTGAAACCCCATCATTGGAACCCCATCAGTAGAACCTGGGCTGTCCAACTATGGTAAATCTAATGGTGTTAAACCCCATCAGTGGAACCCCATCAGTGGAACCTGGGCTGTCCTGCTATGGTAAATCTAATGGTGTGAAACCCCATCAGTGGAACCTGGGCTGTCCAACTATGGTAAATCTAATGGTGTTAAACCCCATCAGTGGAACCCCATCAGTGGAACCCCATCAGTGGAACCTGGGCTGTCCTGCTATGGTAAATCTAATGGTGTTAAACCCCATCAATGGAACCCCATCAGTGGAACCTGGGCTGTCCAACTATGGTAAATCTAATGGTGTGAAACCCCATCAGTGGAACCTGGGCTGTCCAACTATGGTAAATCTAATGGTGTTAAACCCCATCAGTGGAACCCCATCAGTGGAACCCCATCAGTGGAACCTGGGCTGTCCAACTATGGTAAATCTAATGGTGTTAAACCCCATCAGTGGAACCCCATCAGTGGAACCCCATCAGTGGAACCCCGGATGCCCAGTTATGAAATGTTTCCAGTGACGCTCTAATAATGAAAACAACAACTTTCATTTGATGTTGTCAGAGTCATTCATTCTGTGGTTGATCAGTCATCCCGTCAGTCTTATTACTGGAATAAATGAGCTAATCAGAGTGGATTAATCATTGCTGTTCACTGGCTAACTCATAAGTACTTTCCAAACTGCTGTTTTCTCCCTTCTGTCCTCCCTTTTCCTAACCCTTCTCACCCCTCCAGTGGACCTGAGGTGACTAAGTAGTAAGGAGCAACTCCACCTAGTTTCCATCACATTGCTGTAACATCCCCAGCCCTCTTAGAGCCCATCCCTCTCTGTCCTCCACCCATCCCTCTCTGTCATCCCTCTCTCGGTCCTCCACCCATCCCCCTCTCCCATACCTCTCTGTCACCCCTCTCTCTGTCCTCCACCCATCCCTCTCTCCAGGGAAACTTACATCACTTGTTGCTCACAGTCTGGGTCATGGTTTGGGCACGGTGCCACCTCAGGCTCCACAAAGCTCTCCACATTCCCCTGGACGGTACAGCTCACGTTCTTATGGACCACATATGCACACCAGTTCCTAGAGGGGGAGGAGAGAAAGAGAGAGATGTGTAAGCAAAATATGTCATTGGTAACCAACCATCAGGCAACAATTCCAACCCTTCCAAGCTTGAGAAATAAGATACAAATAGTATATTGTCTGATAGAAATAGTTAGAGAATAGAGAATAGAGAAATAAAAGAGAAATAAATAGAGAAATAAAAGTCAGCATCTGTGTGGATCATTTAGCTGTAGCTGACTGGTGCAGATAACCAGCCTATCACATTACAGGGTGACTGGTTTCCACCTCCAATTAGTATATCTACTGATTGACATGTGATTTTATCATTATGGATTAGAGCAGATCGGTTGATATGTACAGTGGAGACACAGACAGGCTGCATCAGAACACAGAACACAGATTATAATGCTGCAGCAAACAGACAAGACTAGACACACTCAGTGGTGCATTATTCTCCATAACAAAACTCAGAAACAACTCAATACAACAATTTAGTGATAAATAACTGCAGTAAAATAATTCAAAATGTAAACGTATATTGAAATAATGTAATGTAATCACGTGTAGTCACTTCATTTACTGCACTAATTAAAGAGAAAAAGTCCTGCGAAAATAAAATAAGATCGCAACGACACAGAACACAACTCGTTTGAGGCAAATGGAAATAAATAAAACAGATTAACAATAGATACAAATAATTATTTACCTATTCCTCTGTGACTGTCGGTGTCTCGCTCCCTGGTACGCAGCTCCTTGGAAAAGGTTGTAGTTCGGCGGATTTTGTCCGTTGGTGACAGAAAAATTGAATAACAGAGAGAACAATGTCCATGTTACCCCCAAATCAGCTGCTCCCCACTTCATCGTAGACAACAGATTACATGAACTACTACGGAACACGGACAAGAAATGTTCAGATATATGTATCTTTTAAAAGTTTGTATCCTGTGGCGGCCGCCCGGTAACTGAGCAGAACCTGACAAAATGTTGGAGATCTCTTTGCGGGTCGCTGTTGACTCCACTGGAACGACGTAGCTGTTAGACTCCTTTCCCCTCCCATCCTCCCTGCCTTCCTTCGACCCCAGCCTCTCCCCTCTCCACCCCATGAGAAACAAACACGCCCCGAATTGTCCGCAGCTTGTACTGTGCGCGCACACGCTGTAACAGCGCGTACTGTGCCCTGCAGGCAGACTGTTACAAACATTTATAGCATCTACCTTCTTGCTGTTCCCCTGAATGTTTGTACAATGTTATGTTGCTACCATGTTGTTGTCATGTGGTGTTGCCAACATGCTGTGTTGTCATGTGTTGCTACCATGTTGTTCTCATGTTGTGTTGCTACCATGTTGTGTTGTCATGTGTTGCTGCCATGCTATGTTGTTGTTTTAGGTCTCTCTTTATTTAGTGTTGTGTTGTCTATCTTGTCGTGATGTGTGTTTGCCTTTTGGTAGGCCATCATTGTAAATAAGAATTTGTTCTTAACTGACTTGGCTAGTTAAATAAAGGTTACATACATTAAAACACATCTGCTATCGGTTCGGTCACATTGAAGACCAATTACGTGCCTGATTTTGTTGTGGGAGACTTTTGAGAAAACATTTCATATCTTATATATATTTAACTTAATAATACGATTTAGTAATATCCCCTCTAATTTTAGTCATTGACTATTAGTCAAATTGATAAGAGTGAGTCAAATACATTTCCTGGGATGTCTTTTTCACCATGCATTCCCTATGCCGCTAAATAGTGAATCAAACATCAGATATATGAGTACTGTAGACTCCTGTCATGATGTTGAATTAGTCAATGAATGGTGAGGAATATTTAAGGCCAGGTTCCTATATTTCCTTGTGTTATTAGGTACAGTCATCATCTTTTACTGTGGATGGAGGCAAATTGTTACAGTCTTGTACCAATTAACCTCTACGTGATCGGTATGTCCCCCGCAGGATAGTTGAGCTAACATAGGCTAATGTGATTAGCATGAGGTTGTAAGTAACAAGAACATTTCCCAGGACATTGTTACAGTCTTGTACCAATTAACCTCTACATGATCGGTATGTCCCCCGCAGGATAGTTGAGCTAACATAGGCTAATGTGATTAGCATGAGGTTGTAAGTAACAAGAACATTTCCCAGGACATAAATATATGATATTTGCAGGAAGCTTACATTCTTGTTAATCTAACTGCACTGTCCAATTTACAGTAGCTATTACAATGAAAGAATACCATGCTATTGTTTGAGGAGAGTGCACTTGAAAATGTATTAATAAACCAATTAGGCACATTTGGGCAGTCTTGATACAACATTTTGAACAGATATGCAATGGTTCAATGAATCAGTCTAAAACTTTGCACATACACTGCTGACATATAGTGGGCAAAATCTAAATTGGGCCTGGGCTGGAATAATACATTATGGCCTTTCTCTTGCATTTCAAAGATTATGGTACAAAAAAAAAATGTAAAAACATGTTTTTTTCATTGTTTAGTCTTTTTCCAGATCTAATGTGTAATATTCTTCTACATTAATTTTACATTTCACAAACTTCAAAGTGTTTCCTTTCAAATGCTAGCAAGAATATGCTTATCCTTGCTTATCCATCCTTGCATTGTTGCAGCCCTGGAGGCAGCACACACACGGGTAGGCAGGCAGGCACGCAGGCAGGCACACAGGCAGGCAGGCAGGCAGGCAGGCAGGCAGGCAGGCAGGCAGGCAGGCAGGCAGGCAGGCAGGCAGGCAGGCAGGCAGGCAGGCACGCAGGCAGGCACACAGGCAGGCAGGCAGGCAGGCAGGCAGGCAGGCAGGCAGGCAGGCAGGCAGGCAGGCAGGCAGGCAGGCAGGCAGGCAGGCAGGCAGGCAGGCAGGCAGGCAGGCAGGCAGGCAGGCAGGCAGGCAGGCAGGCAGGCAGGCAGTGCTGGGAAAAGGCAGGCAGGCAGGCAGGCAAATAGGCATAGGCAGTGAGTAAAAGTAAAGATTCCTTAATAGAAAATGACTCTAGTGAAAGGGAAAGCCACCCACTAAAATACTACTTGACTAAAAGTCTAAAAGTATTTTGTTTTAAATATACTTAACTATCAAAAGTACATGCAATTGCTAAAATATACTTAAGTATCAAAAGTGTAAATCAAGTGTAAATCAAGTGTAAATCATTTAAAATTCCTTATATTACGCAAACCAGATGGCACCATTTTTTTTACATTTGTATTTATTTATGGATAGCCAGGGACAGACTCCAACTCTCAGACTTAATTTACAAATGAAGCATTTGTGTTTAGTGAGTCCGCCAGATCAGAGGCAGTAGGGATGACCAGGGATGTTCTCTTCATAACTGTGTGAATTTTACCATTTTCCTGTCCTGCTAACCATTCAAAATGTAAAGACTACTTTTGGATGTCAGAGAAAATGTATGGAGTAAAAAGTACCTTATTTCACTTCCTATCCATCACTTCCTGTTAAACGTGGAATGAGGGAGAGCTCGGTTTGTTGTTTTGGAAAGTTTTGAAAGTATATTGAAATAGTTTGGTTACTAGCCAACTACCTATTGAGTTTGGATCCTGTGACGCGGTCGGCATCAGGTGCTGGGACTCCTACTATCTGTCTAGTGATCCTGCCGACCAAGGCCGGGTCTGAGGAGCTTTTTGGCGTAGCAGCTAGCCTAGCTGTGCTAGTTACCTACATATCAAGCTAGTTGGGTTTTCTTGAGGGCTCGAATGCAGCCTGCAACGCTGTGGGCCATTGTGGTTGGGACCGCAGATTGCCCCAGGCTTGTGGCTGTTTAGATCCCTGCTGTTTGTTGTTGTTTTCAATCTTCCCTGCAGGGCAGATGCCATGTCTGGAACTGAGAGGAGTAACAGCATAACCTACATTGTTACCATGACAAAGACCAAAGCCAGCGGGAGTACAGGTGACCAGCTAACTAAAAGGTGACCAGCTAGCAGGTGACCAGCTAACTAAAAGGTGACCAGCTAACAGGTGACCAGCTATCTAAAAGGTGACCATCTAACTAAAAGGTGAACAGCTAGCAGGTGACCAGCTAACTAAAATGTGACTAGCTAACTAAAAGATGACCAGCTAACTAAAAGGTGAACAGCTATCAGGTGACCAGCTAACTAAAGGTGACTAGCTAACTAAAATATGACCAGCTAACTAAAAGGTGAACAGCTAGCAGGTGACCAGCTATCTAATAGGTGAACAGCTAGCAGGTGACCAGCTAACTAAAAGGTGAACAGCTAGCAGGTGACCGGCTAACTAAAAGGTGACCAGCTAACTAAAAGATTACCAGCTAACTAAAAGGCGGACAGCTAGCAGGTGACCAGCTAACTAAAAGGTGGACAGCTAACTAAAAGGTGAACAGCTAACAGGTGACCAGCTATCTAAAAGGTGACCATCTAACTAAAAGGTGAACAGCTAGCAGGTGACCAGCTAACTAAAATGTGACTAGCTAACTAAAAGATGACCAGCTAACTAAAAGGTGAACAGCTATCAGGTGACCAGCTAACTAAAGGTGACTAGCTAACTAAAATATGACCAGCTAACTAAAAGGTGAACAGCTAGCAGGTGACCAGCTATCTAATAGGTGAACAGCTAGCAGGTGACCAGCTAACTAAAAGGTGAACAGCTAGCAGGTGACCGGCTAACTAAAAGGTGAACAGCTAACTAAAAGGTGACCGGCTAACTAAAAGGTGACCGGCTAACTAAAAGGTGACCAGCTAACTAAAAGGTGAACAGCTAGCAGGTGACCAGCTAACTAAAAGGCGGACAGCTAGCAGGTGACCAGCTAACTAAAAGATGACCAGCTAACTAAAAGGTGAACAGCTAGCAGGTGACCAGCTAACTAAAAGGTGAACAGCTAGCAGGTGACCAGCTAACTAAAAGGTGACCGGCTAACTAAAAGGTGACCGGCTAACTAAAAGGTGACCGGCTAACTAAAAGGTGACCAGCTAACTAAAAGGTGACCATCTAACTAAAAGGTGACCAGCTAACTAAAAGGTGAACAGCTAGCAGGTGACCAGCTAACTAAAAGGCGGACAGCTAGCAGGTGACCAGCTAACTAAAAGATGACTAGCTAACTAAAAGATGACCAGCTAACTAAAAGGTGAACAGCTAGCAGGTGACCAGCTAACTAAAAGGTGAACAGCTAGCAGGTGACCAGCTATCTAATAGGTGAACAGCTAGCAGGTGACCAGCTAACTAAAAGGTGAACAGCTAGCAGGTGACCGGCTAACTAAAAGGTGACCAGCTAACTAAAAGATTACCAGCTAACTAAAAGGCGGACAGCTAGCAGGTGACCAGCTAACTAAAAGGTGGACAGCTAACTAAAAGGTGAACAGCTAGCAGGTGACCAGCTAACTAAAAGGTGAACAGCTAGCAGGTGACCAGCTAACTAAAAGATGACCAGCTAACTAAAAGGTGAACAGCTAGCAGGTGACCAGCTAACTAAAAGGCGGACAGCTAGCAGGTGACTAGCTAACTAAAATATGACCTGCTAGCAGGTGACCAGCTATCTAAAAGGTTAACAGCTAGCAGGTGACCAGCTAACTAAAAGGTGACTAGCTAACTAAAAGATGAACAGCTAGCAGGTGACCGTCTAACTAAAAGGTGAACAGCTAGCAGGTGACTAGCTAACTAAAAGGTGACTAGCTAACTAAAATATGACCTGCTAGCAGGTGACCAGCTATCTAAAAGGTGAACAGCTAGCAGGTGACCAGCTAACTAAAAGGTGACTAGCTAACTAAAAGGTGAACAGCTAGCAGGTGACCAGCTAACTAAAAGGTGAACAGCTAGCAGGTGACCAGCTAAATAAAAGGTGAACAGCTAGCAGGTGAACAGCTAGCAGGTGACCAGCTAACTAAAAGGTGAACAGCTAGCAGGTGACCAGCTAACTAAAAGGTGAAGCGCTAATAGGTGACCAGCTAACAGGTCATCAGCTAACTAAAAAGGTGATCAGCTAATTAAAAGGTGACCAGCTGACAGGTGACCCGCTACCTAAAAGGTGACCAGCTAACAGGTGTCCAGCTTACTAACAGGTGACCAGCTAAAAGGTGGCCATCTAACTAAAAGGTGAACAGCTAACTAAAAGGTAAATAGCTAACAGTGTACCAGCATGGAGTTGATCAGCTAACTAAAAGGTGACCAGCTAACTAAAAGGTGACTAGCAAATTTAACTTCTTAAAAAGCCTCCTAGGGCTCGGATCCCGCTAGCGGGATATAAATCGACAACATCCGATGAAGCTGGATCGCACCAAATTCAAATAACAAAATTGTAATATTAAACATTCATGAACATACAAGTGTCTTATATCTTTTAAAAGCGTAACTTCTCGTTAATCCAACTGTGTTGTCAGATTTCAAAAAGTCTTTACAGCGAAAGAATACCATGCGATTATCTGAGGACAGTGCCCGATATCAAAATACTTTTTCAACCAGCACCGGCTTCACAAAAATCACAAATAGCAATAAAATAAATCACTTACCTTTGAAGATCTTCCTCTGTTTGCAATCCCAAGGGTCCCAGCTACACAATGAATGTTCGATAACGTCCTTTATATCCAAAAACTCAGTTCAGTTGGTGCCATTGATTTCAGTAATCCACTCCTTCTACATGCATACAAATGTATCCAAAAAGCTACCGGTAAACTTCGTCCAAACAAGTCAAACAATGTTTCTAATCAATCCTCAGGTATCCTAATATGTAAATAAACAATCATATTTCAGACGAAAAGAATGGTGTTCAATAGAAAAGAAAAATAACAAGGAGGGCGCCCCTCGTTCACGCGTGCCAAAAGTCTACCTGTCCAGCCTCTTAAGAACACCTTGGATAAACTACAACTACTTGTTTGTTTTTCAAGAAACAAGCCTGAAAACCTGTCTAAAGACTGTTGACATCTATTGGAAGCCATAAGGACTGCAATCTGGGAGCTATTTTTTGTATATCCCATAGCATTGCATTGAAGAGGCCTGTGACCTCAAAAAAAATAATTATGGATGGATTTTCCTTGCCTGCCATATCAGTTCTGTTATACTCACAGACATTGTTTTTTTTACAATGTTTTTTTTTTACAACCCCAAAACCAATTCTGCCTTTGGCAGCCTCTCCTTCCAGTTCTCTGCCCAATGATAATAATAATAATAATAATAATATATGCCATTTAGCAGACGCTTTTATCCAAAGCGACCAGTCATTCATACAGTTGGTCCCGGGGATCGAACTGCGTTAGAAGCGCCATGCTCTACCAACTGAGCTACACAGGACCAATGACTGGGAAGAACTACAAAAATCTCTTAAACTATCTCCCTCACTAGCTTTAAGCACCAGTTGTCAGAGCAGCTCACAGATTACTGCACCTGTACATAGCACATCTATAATTTAGCCAAAACAACTACCTCTCCCCGTAGTGTATTTATTTATTTATTTATTTTGCTCCTTTGCACCCCATTATTTCTAACTCTACTTTGCACATTCTTCCACTGCAAATCTACCATTCCAGTGTTTTACTTGTTATATTGTATTTACCTCACTACCATGGCCTTTTTTTCCTTTACCTCCCTTATCTCACCTCATTTTCCACAATGATCCCCTTTGACTTGATCACGTTGAGGGAGAGGTTGTTGTCATGGCACCATACTGCCAGGTTTCTGACCTCCTCCCTATAGGCCATCTCATCATTGTAGGTGATCAGGCCTACCACCATTGTGTCGTCTGCAAACTTAATGATGGTGTTGGAGTCATGCTTGTCCACGCAGTCATGGGTGAACAGGGAGTACAGGATGGGACTGAGCACGCACCCCTGAGGGGCCCCAGTGTTGAGGATCAGCATGGCAAATGTGTTGTTGCATACCCTTACCACCTGGGGGTGGCCAGTCAGGAAGTCCAGGATCCAGTTTCAGAGGGAGGTGTTTATTTCCTGGGTCCCTAGCTTAGTGATATCCTTTAAGGGCACTATGGTGTTGAAGGCTGAGTTGTAGTCAATTGAACAGCCTTTTCACATACAGTGGGGAGAACAAATATTTGATACACTGCCGATTTTGCAGGTTTTCCTACTTACAAAGCATGTAGAGGTCTGTAATTTGTATCATAGGTAAGAGGGTGAGGCAGAATCTGTGAGAGGCAGAATCTAAAACAAAAATCCAGAAAATCTAATTGTATGATTTTTTAAAGTAATTAATTTGCATTTTATTGCATGACATAAGTATTTGATCACCTACCAACCAGTAAGAATTCCGGCTCTCACAGACCTGTTAGTTTTTCTTTAAGAAGCCCCCTGTTCTCCACTCATTACCTGTATTAACAGACTCCAACCTCTCCACAATGGCCAAGACCAGAGACCTGAGTAAGGGATAAAATTGTAGACCGGCACAAGGCTGGGATGGGCTACAGGACAATAGGCAATCAGCTTGGTGAGAAGGCAACAACTGTTGGCACAATTATTAGAAAATAGAAGAAGTTCAAGATGATGTTCAATCACTCTCGGTCCACAGTCTCAAAGAAAACCATGAGTAACACACTACGCCGTCATGGATTAAAATCCTGCATCGCACGCAAGGTCCCCCTGCTCAAGCCAGTGCATGTCCAGGCCCGTCTGAAGTTTGCCAATGACCATCTGGATGATCAGAGGAGGAATGGGAGAAGGTCATGTGGTCTGATGAGACAAAAATAGAGCTTTTTGGTCTAAACTCCACTCGCCGTGTTTGGAGGAAGAAGAAGGATGAGTAGAACCCCAAGAACCCCATCCCAACCGTGAAGCATGGAGGTGGAAACATCGTTCTTTGGGATGCTTTTCTGCAAAGGGGACAGGACGACTGCACCATATTGAGGGGATGATGGATGGGGCCATATATCATGAGATCTTGGCCAACAATCTCCTTCCCTCAGTAAGAGCATTGAAGATGGGTCGTGGCTGGGTCTTCCAGCATGACAACGACCCGAAACACACAACCAGGGCAACTAAGGAGTGGCTCCGTAAGAAGCATCTCAAGGTCCTGGAGTGGCCTAGCCAGTCTTCAGACTTGAACCCAATAGAAAATCTTTGGAGGGAGCTGAAAGTCCGTCTTGCCCAGCGACAGCCCCGAAACCTGAAGGATCTGGAGAAGGTCTGTATGGAGGAGTGGGCCAAAATCCCTGCTGCAGTGTGTGCAAACCTGGTCAAGAACTACAGGAAACGTATGATCTCTGTAATTGCAAACATTTACATTACATTTACATTTACATTTAAGTCATTTAGCAGACACTCTTATCCAGAGCGACTTACAAATTGGTGCATTCACCTTATGACATCCAGTGGAACAGTCACTTTACAATAGTGCATCTAAATCTTAAAGGGGGGGGGTGAGAGGGATTACTTATCCTATCCTAGGTATTCCTTAAAGAGGTGGGGTTTCAGGTGTCTCCGGAAGGTGGTGATTGACTCCGCTGTCCTGGCGTCGTGAGGGAGTTTGTTCCACCATTGGGGGGCCAGAGCAGCGAACAGTTTTGACTGGGCTGAGCGGGAGCTGTACTTCCTCAGTGGAAGGGAGGCGAACAGGCCAGAGGTGGATGAACGCAGTGCCCTTGTTTGGGTGTAGGGCCTGATCAGAGCCTGGAGGTACTGAGGTGCCGTTCCCCTCACAGCTCCGTAGGCAAGCACCATGGTCTTGTAGTGGATGCGAGCTTCAACTGGAAGCCAGTGGAGAGAGCGGAGGAGAGGTGTGACGTGAGAGAACTTGGGAAGGTTGAACACCAGACGGGCTGCGGCGTTCTGGATGAGTTGTAGGGGTTTAATGGCACAGGCAGGGAGCCCAGCCAACAGCGAGTTGCAGTAATCCAGACGGGAGATGACAAGTGCCTGGATTAGGACCTGCGCCGCTTCCTGTGTGAGGCAGGGTCGTACTCTGCGGATGTTGTAGAGCATGAACCTACAGGAACGGGCCACCGCCTTGATGTTAGTTGAGAACGACAGGGTGTTGTCCAGGATCATGCCAAGGTTCTTAGCGCTCTGGGAGGAGGACACAATGGAGTTGTCAACCGTGATGGCGAGATCATGGAACGGGCAGTCCTTCCCCGGGAGGAAGAGCAGCTCCGTCTTGCCGAGGTTCAGCTTGAGGTGGTGATCCGTCATCCACACTGATATGTCTGTCAGACATGCAGAGATGCGATTCGCCACCTGGTCATCAGAAGGGGGAAAGGAGAAGATTAATTGTGTGTCGTCTGCATAGCAATGATAGGAGAGACCATGTGAGGTTATGACAGAGCCAGGTTAGGACAGAGCCAAGTGACTTGGTGTATAGCGAGAATAGGAGAGGGCCTAGAACAGAGCCCTGGGGGACACCAGTGGTGAGAGCGCATGGTGAGGAGACAGATTCTCGCCACGCCACCTGGTAGGAGCGACCTGTCAGGTAGGACGCAATCCAAGCGTGGGCCGTGCCGGAGATGCCCAACTCGGAGAGGGTGGAGAGGAGGATCTGATGGTTCACAGTATCGAAGGCAGCTTTAGCAGTGTGGAGCGCCTCCGTGATACAGAGGAGAGCAGTCTCAGTTGAATGACTAGTCTTGAAACCTGACTGATTTGGATCAAGAAGGTCATTCAGAGAGAGATAGCGGGAGAGCTGGCCAAGGACGGCACGTTCAAGAGTTTTGGAGAGAAAAGAAAGAAGGGATACTGGTCTGTAGTTGTTGACATCGGAGGGATCGAGTGTAAACAAAGGTTTCTGTACCAAATATTAAGTTCTGCTTTTCTGATGTATATTTATGTCATGCAATAAAATGCTAATTAATTACTAAAAACCATACAATGTGATTTTCTGGATTTTTGTTTTAGATTCCATCTCTCACAGTTGAAGTGTACCTATGATAAAACTTACAGACCTCGACATGCTTTGTGAGTAGGCAACCCTGCAAATTTGGCAGTGTATCAAATACTTGTTCTCCCCAATGTAGGTGTTTTTTTGTCCAGGTTGGAAACGGCAGTGTTGAGTGCAATTGTGTCATCTGTGGATCTGTTGGGGTGGTATGCAAGCTGGAATGGTTCTAGGGTTTCTGCGATAATGGTGTTGATGTGAGCCATGACCAGCCTTTAAAAACATTTCATGGCTGCAGACGTGAGTGCTACAGGTTGTTACCTTGGTATTCTTGGGAACAGGGACTATGGTGGTCTCCTTGAATCGGCCAGGGACAGGTTGAAAATGTCAGTGAAGACATTTGCCAGTTGGTCAGTGCATGCTCGGAGTACACGTCCTGGTAATCCAACTGGCCCTACAGCCTTGTGAATGTTGACCTTTTTAAAGGTCTTACTCACATCAACTACGGCGATCATGTCGACCGGAACTGCTGGTGTTCTCATGCATTGGTGTTGCTTGCCTCGAAGCACGCATAGAAGTAATTTAACTCGTCTGGTAGGTTTGTGTCACTGGGCAGCTGGAGGATGGTCTTCCCTTTGTTGTCCGTAATAGTTTGAAAACCTTTCCACATCTGACACGTGATGGAGCCAGTGTAGTACGATTCAATCTTAGTCCTGTATTTACGTTTTGCCTGTTTGATGGTTCATCTGAGGGCATAGCAGGTCGAAGCCCAGTCCGTTACTCCTGCCCCAAACCTATACCCCAGCTATACCCCAACTCCAGTCCTATATTTTTTATTTAACCTTTATTTAACCAGGAAAAGCCCATTGAGACCCAGAGTCTCTTTTTCAAGGGAGACTTGGCCAAGAAGGCAGCAACAATAAATACGTTACTTAATTAAAACATACAACAATACAACAAAATGATCCAGCCTAAAAAGCATTTACACTCCTCTGTAACAGAGTCTCCCATCAATATTTTAAATTCATTCAGTGGCACTAAAATATCTAGATGAAGCATGGATTGCAGACTATTCCATGAGTCTGGTGCACAAGAAGAGAAGGCAGTCATGCCTAATACTGTGAATGTCCTGGGGACTTTAAGTAGCATCCACCTAGCAGAACGGGTCTGGTAACTGCTGGTGGTGAAGGAGGCCAGACTACAGAGGTAAAGAGGGAGTTTACCCAAAAGGGCTTTGTAGATGAACACATACAAATGTATCTTTCTGCACACATAAAGTGAGGTCCAACCTTCCATTTGGTACAATGTGCAATGGTGGGTGAGTGACTTGGCATTTGTAATAAAGCGCAAGGATGCATGATAAACAGAGTCCAGTCTCTGTAAAATGGAGGAGGTTGCATGCATATGCAGCAATAATATATACATATACAGCAATAATATAATCAATTACAGAATGAAAATGGCCTGAACAAGCTTCTTTCTAGCCATAAGCGGGAAGCAAGCCTTATTACGAAAATAAACATTTCAATTGAAGCTTTGTCACAAGATTACCCACATGAACTTTAAAGAACAACTTGTCATCCAAACGAATATCTAGGTATTTGTAGGATGACACTTTTTCAATGGATAAGCCACCACATGCGACAATGCTAACGTTCTCTGACAGATTTCTAGCTCTGGTAAAGGTCATGCATTTAGTTTTTTGTACATTCAAGACCAGTTTGAGACCATAAAGGGAGGCCTGAAGTGACTGAAAAGGATTATGGAGCTCTTCAACAGCCTGAACCAGAGAAGGAGCACATGAATATATGACTGTATCATTTGCTGGTTGCATTCCATTTCCCAAATCATTAATACAAATTGAAAACAACACAGGAGCTAAAATGGAACTCTGGGGCAAACCTCTATTAATCTCTAGACAGCTAGACTTGTGATTGTCAGTGTAAACACATTGTGTTCTGTCAGAAAGATAGTTCCTAAACCAATTTACTGTCCCTTCACTGAGACCAATGTCACTGAGTCTAGCTAACAACAATTCATGGTCAACTGAGTCAAAGGCCTTTTGATAAATTCACAAACAGAGCAGCACAGTGTTGCTTTTTATCAAGTGCATTAATGATGTCATTTGCCACTGCCATAGCTGCAGTTGTGGTGCTGTGTCCCAATCTAAAGCCAGACTGAACATTGCTCAGTATGTTCATTTCAATGAAGAAGTTTTTAACTGTGAGTTCACTAGGGATTCATAGATTTTGGCCAGGTTAGGGAGTTTAGAGAGAGGACGATAGTTATTAGCTTCTGAGGGATCTCCACCCTTTAGCAGTGGGAGGACATAAGCTGATATCCAATTGCTGGGTATGGAATTGGTCAATAGACTCAATTTGAAAATGTGAGCCACAGGTTCAGTAATAATACCAACTGCTCTCTGGTCCAGGTTGTCTGGACCTGCAGACTTTTTAGTGTCACTTGCGATCACTACACGCAGGTTAAAATATCAAAACAATCTCCGAACCAATTATATTATTCTGGGGACAGGTCTTAAAGCATTAAACATTTATGGGAATTTAGCTAGTTAGCTTGCACTTTCTAGCTAATTTGTCCTTTTTAACTAGCTTGCTGTTGCTAGCTAATTTGTCCTGGGATATAAACATCGAGTTGTTATTTTACCTGAAATGCACAAGGTCCTCTACTCCGCCAATTAATCCACACATAAAACGGTCAACTGAATCGTTTCTAGTCATCTCTCCTCCTTCCAGGCTTTTGCTTCTCTTGACTTTATATTGCGATTGGCAACTTTCATAAATTATGTGCATTACCGCCACTGACCTCGTTCGTCTTTCAGTCACCCATGTGGGTATAACCAATGAGGAGATGGCACGTGGGTACCTGCTTCTATAAACAAATGAGGAGATGGGAGAGGCAGGATTTGCAGCGCGATCTGCATCAGGAATAGAACTGACTTCTATTTTAGCCCTTGGCAACGCAAACGCTCGTTGGCGCGCGAGAGCAGTGTGGGTGCAATAATTGAATAACATAGATTTCTACATTTATTTTGCAACGCTCGCGCAAGCGAAGCAAGCGGTGTTGTCAGCCTGTTAGAAAGGCAGGGTAGGATAGATATAGGTCTGTAACATTTTGGGTCTAGGGTGTTACCCTTTGAAGAGGGGGATAACCGCGGCAGCTTTTCAATCTTTGGGGGATCTCAGACGATACGAAAGAGGGGTTGAACAGGCTAGTAATAGGGGTTGCAAGGTGGATCATTTTAGAAAGAGAGGGTCCAGATTGTCTAGCCCGGCTGATTTGTAGGGGTCCAGATTTTGCAGTTCATTCAGAACATCAACTGTCTGGATTTGGGTGAAGGAGAAATGGGGAGGCTTGGGCAAGTTGCTATGGGGGGTGTAGAGCTGTTGACCGGGGTTGAGGTGGCCAGGTGGGAAGCATGGGAAGCCATAGAAAAATGCTTATTGAAATTCTCAAATATTGTGGATTTATCGGTGGTGACAGTATTTCCTAGCCTCAGTGCAGTGGGCAGCTGGGAGGAGGTGTTCTTATTCTCCATGGGCTTTACAGTGTCCCAGAACTTTTTGGAGTTTGTGCTACAGGATGCAAATTTCTTTTCGAAAAAGCTAGCATAGTCTGCTTGAAAAAGCTAGCCTAGCCTGTTTGAAAAAGCTAGCCTTTGTGTCTCCCGAAGCTGAGGGCGGTCTGTAGCAGCCAACTAGTGATGTGGGAGTGTAACGCTTCTCATTGGTGGAAGGAGAGGAGGACCAAAATGCAGCGTGGTAAGTGTTCGTCATATTTTAACTGAAAAAACTGAACACTACACAAAATAACAACGAAGAGAAAAAGAAACAGTTCTGCCAGGTGAACAGACACTGAACATAAATTAAACACCCACAACCAAAAAGGGGAAAACAGGCTACCTAAGTATGATTCTCAATCAGAGACAATGAACGACACCTGCCTCTGATGGAGATCCATACCAGGCAATACACATAGAAATATAACAAGATAGAAAAAAGAACATAGACTACCCACCCCAACTCACGCCCTGACCAACCTAACACAAAGACATAAAAAAGGAACAAGGTCAGAACATGACAGGGAGTCCTTATATACTTTCACTTTAACCACAAGCAATTAAACATGTTTGGCTTGGTAATGGAGAGAATTAGGTGTTAAACTCGGATTTCACATAAATTGCAACACCTCCTCTTTTACTCATCCGATCCATTCTAAAAACCGTGTACCCATAAATATAAATCAAGTTATTTGATACAGATTTATTTAGCCAAGTTTCTGATAAAACCATTACGTCTGAATTTGTCATTTTAGCCCATATTCTAATCATGTCTATTTTTGGAAATAGACTTCTGACATTAACATGCAAGAGGTCAAAACATGCTCTGTTTATAAAATCATTGTCACGCCTTGACCTTAGAGAGCATTTTATTCTCTAATTTGGTTAGGTCCGGGTGTGACTAGGGTGTGTACTCTAGTTTTTGTATTTCTATGTTGGCCTGGTATGGTTCCCAATCAGAGGCAGCTGTCTATCATTGTCTCTGATTGGGGATCATATCAAATCAAAATGTATTTATATAGCCCTTCGTACATCAGCTGATATTTCAAAGTGTACAGAAACCCAGCCTAAAACCCCAAACAGCAAGCAATGCAAGTGTAGAAGCACAGTGGCTAGGAAAAACTCCCTAGAAAGGCCAAAACCTAGGAAGAAACCTAGAGAGGAACCAGGCTATGAGGGGTGGCCAGTCCTCTTCTGGCTGTGCCAGGTGGAGATTACAACAGAACATGGCCAAGATATTCAAATGTTCATAAATGACCAGCATGGCCAAATAATAATAATCACAGTAGTTGTCGAGGGTGCAGCAAGTCAGCACCTCAGGAGTAAATGTCAGTTGGCTTTTCATAGCCAATCATTAAGAGTATCTCTACCACTCCTGCTGTCTCTAGAGAGTTGAAAACAGCATGTCTGGGACAGGTAGTACGTCCGGTGAACAGGTCAGGAATCCATAGCCGCAGGCAGAACAGCTGAAACTAGAGCAGCAGCACGGCCAGGTGGACTGGGGACTGCAAGGAGTCATCATGGCAGGTAGTCCTGAGGCATGGTCCTAGGGCTCAGGTCCTCCGAGAGAGAGAAAGAGAGAGAGCATACTTAAATTCACACAGGACACCGGATAAGACAGGAGAAGTACTCCAGATATAACAACCTGACCCTAGCCCCCCAACACATAAACTACTTAGGCCTATATCCCAGCTCCAGGCCTATACCCAGCTTCAGTCCTTTAACACAGCTCTCTACCCCAGCCCAATTCCCCAAACCAACACCCCATACCCCAGCCATATAGCCCAGCTTCAGTCCAATACCCCAGCCCCATACCCCAGCCCCATACACCAGCTCCAGTCCTATACCCCAACTCCAGCCATATGCCCCAACCTTATAGCTCAGCCCCAGTCCTATTTCCCAGTCCTATACCCCAGCCCCAGTCCTATACCTTAGCCCCATACCCCAGGCCAATGCACCGGCTCCAGTTCTATACCCCAGCCCCAGTCCTATACCCAGCTTCAGCCCAACACGCTATCTTCAGTCCTGTATCCCAACTCCAGTTCTATACCCCAGCTCCAGCCTTAAGCACCAGCTCCAGCCTTACACCCCAGCTCCAGTCCTATACCTTAGCCCCATACCCCAGCTCCAGTCCTATACCTTTCTACATGCCATCTTCAGTCCTGTATCTCAGCTCCAGTCCTTTACCCCAGCTCTAGTCCTATACCTTAGCCAAATACTCCAACTCCAGTCCTATACCCCAGCTCCAGCCTTAAGCATCAGCTCCAGCCTTACACCCCAGCTCCAGTCCTATACCTTAGCCCAATACCCCAGCTCCAGGCCTATACCCAGCTCCAGTCCTACACTCCAGCCCATGTCCTACAACAAATCCCTGTAACCCAGCTTCAGTCCTATACCCCAGTCCTATACCCAAAAACCATTCCCATACTCCAAATCATTCCTATTCCCACAGCACTAGTTCTATACCCTAGCTCCAGTCCTACATCCCAGCTCAAGTCCTATACTTTATCCCAATCCCAATATCCAGCTCCAGTCCAATATACCAGCCACAGTCCTATACTCCAGCTCCAGCCCTATAACCCAGATCCAGTCCTATTATCCAGCTCTAGCCCTATAACCCAGATCCAGTCCTATTATCCAGCTCTAGCCCTATAACCCAGATCCAGTCCTATTATCCAGCTCTAGCCCTATAACCCAGATCCAGTCCTATTATCCAGCTCTAGCCCTATAACCCAGATCCAGTCCTATTATCCAGCTCTAGTCCTATAACCCAGACCCAGTCCTATTATCCAGCTCTAGCCCTATAACCCAGATCCAGTCCTAATATCCAGCTCTAGCCCTATAACCCAGACCCAGTCCTATTATCCAGCTACAGCCCTATAACCCAGATCCAGTCCTATTAACCAGCTCTAGCCCTATAACCCAGATCCAGTCCTATTATCCAGCTCTAGTCCTATAACCCAGACCCAGTCCTATTATCCAGCTCTAGCCCTATAACCCAGATCCAGTCCTAATATCCAGCTCTAGCCCTATAACCCAGATCCAGTCCTAATATCCAGCTCTAGCCCTATAACCAAGATCCAGTCCTGTTATCCAGCTACAGCCCTATAACCCAGATCCAGTCCTATTATCCAGCTCTAGCCCTAAAACCCAGATCCAGTCCTATTATCCAGCTCTAGCCCTATAACCAAGATCCAGTCCTATTATCCAGCTCTAGCCCTATAACCCAGATCCAGTCCTATTATCCAGCTCTAGCCCTATAACCCAGATCCAGTCCTATTATCCAGCTCTAGCCCTATAACCCAGATCCAGTCCTATTATCCAGCTCTAGTCCTATAACCCAGACCCAGTCCTATTATCCAGCTCTAGCCCTATAACCCAGACCCAGTCCTATTATCCAGCTCTATTTCCCAACGCTATACCCCAGGTCCAGTCCTATTATCCAGCTCCAGTCCTATACCCTAGCTCCGGTCCTATACCCCAACCCTATACCACAGCTCCAGTCCTATACCCCAACCCTATACCCCAGCTCCAGTCCTATACCCCAGCTCCAGTCCTATACCACAACCCTATACCCCAGCTCCAGTCCTATACCCCAACCCTATACCCCAGCTCCAGTCCTATACCTCAGTCCTATACCCCAACCCTATACCCCAGCTCAAGTCCTATACCCCAGTCCTATACCCTAACCCTATAACCCAGCTCCAGTCCTATACCTCAGTCCTATACCCCAAACATATACCCCAGCTCCAGTCCTATACCCCAACCCTATAACCCAGCTCCAGTCCTATACCTCAGTCCTATACCCCAAACATATACCCCAGCTCAAGTCCTATACCCAACTCCAGTCCTATACCCCAGTACTATACCCCAGCTCCAGTCCTATACCCCAGCTCCAGTCCTATACCCCAACCCTATACCCCAGCTTCAGTCAAATACCGCAGCTCCAGTCCTATACCCCAACCCTATACCCCAGCTCCAGTCCTATACCCCAACCCTATACCCCGGCTCCAGTCAAATACCGCAGCTCCAGTCCTATACCCCAACCCTATACCCCAGCTGCAGTCCTATACCCCAACCCTATACCCCAGCTCCAGTCAAATACCGCAGCTCCAGTCCTATACCCCAACCCTATACCCCAGCTCCAGTCCTATACCCCAACCCTATACCCCAACCCTATACCCCAGCTCCAGTCCTATATCCCAGGTCCAGTCCTATACCCCAACCCTATATGCCAGCTCCAGTCCTATATCCTAACCCTATACCCCAGCTCAAGTCCTATACCCCAGCTCCAGCCCTATACCCCAGCCCCAGTCCTATACCCCAGCTCCAGTCCTATATCCTAACCCTATACCCCAGCTCAAATCCTACACCCCATCTCCAGTCCTATATCCTAACCCTATACCCCAGCTCAAGTCCTACACCCCAGCTCCAGTCCTATATCCTAACCCTATACCCCAGTTCCAGTCCTATACCCCAGCCCCAGTCCTATATCCTAACCCTATACCCCAGCTCAAGTTCTATACCCCAGTCCTATACCCCAGCTCCAGTCCTATACCCCAGTCCTATACCCCAGTCCTATACTCCAGTCCTATACCCCAGTCCTATACCCAAATCAAAATCAAATCAAATCAAATTGTATTTGTCACATACACATGGTTAGCAGATGTTAATGCGAGTGTAGCGAAATGCTTGTGCTTCTAGTTCCGACAATGCAGTGATAACCAACAAGTAATCTAACTAACAATTCCAAAACTACTGTCTTATACACAGTGTAAGGGGATAAGGAACATGTACATAAGGATATATGAATGAGTGATGGTACAGAGCAGCATACAGTAGATGGTATCGAGTACAGTATATACATATGAGATGAGTGTGTAGACAAAGTAAACAAAGTGGCATAGTTAAAGTGGCTAGTGATACATGTGTTACATAAGGATGCAGTCGATGATGTAGAGTACAGTATATACATATGCATATGAGATGAATAATGTAGGGTAAGTAACATTATATAAGGTAGCATTGTTTAAAGTGGCTAGTGATATATTTACATCATTTCCCATCAATTCCCATTATTAAAATGGCTGGAGTTGGGTCAGTGTCAATGACAGTGTGTTGGCAGCAGCCACTCAGTGTTAGTGGTGGCTGTTTAACAGTCTGATGGCCTTGAGATAGAAGCTGTTTTTCAGTCTCTCGGTCCCAGCTTTGATGCACCTGTACTGACCTCGCCTTCTGGATGATAGCGGGGTGAACAGGCAGTGGTTCGGGTGGTTGATGTCCTTGATGATCTTTATGGCCTTCCTGTAACAACGGGTGGTGTAGGTGTCCTGGAGGGCAGGTAGTTTGCCCCCGGTGATGCGTTGTGCAGTCCTCACTACACTCTGGAGAGCCTTACGGTTGAGGGCGGAGCAGTTGCCGTACCAGGCGGTGATACAGCCCGCCAGGATGCTCTCGATTGTGCATCTGTAGAAGTTTGTGAGTGCTTTTGGTGACAAGCCAAATTTCTTCAGCCTCCTGAGGTTGAATAGGCGCTGCTGCGCCTTCTTCACGACGCTGTCAGTGTGAGTGGACCAATTCAGTTTGTCTGTGATGTGTATGCCGAGGAACTTAAAACTAGCTACCCTCTCCACTACTGTCCTATACCCCAGTCCTATACCCCAGCTCCAGTCCTATACCCCAGTCCTATACCCCAGTCCTATACCCCAGCTCCAGTCCTATACCCCAGCCCTATACCCCAGTCCTATACCCCAGTCCTATACCCCAGCCCTATACCCCAGTCCTATATCCCAGTCCTATACCCCAGCCCTATACCCCAGTCCTATACCCCAGCCCTATACCCCAGCTCCAGTCCTATACTCCAGTCCTATACCCCAGCCCCATACCCCAGTCCTATACCCCAGTCCTATACCCCAGCTCCAGTCCTATACCCCAGTCCTATACCCCAGTCCTATACTCCAGTCCTATACCCCAGTCCTATACCCCAGTCCTATACCCCAGTCCTATACCCCAGCCCCATACCCCAGTCCTATACCCCAGTCCTATTCCCCAGCTCCAGCCCTATACCCCAGTCCTATACCCCAGTCCTATACCCCAGTCCTATACCCCAGCTCCATAGAACAGTATGCTGTGCAGAGGAAGCAACAGATGTCTCTCTGAGCCTTTAATTCCACCAAGGCTCTGGAGGGGTGACTACACTGTCTGTTAATACATGCTAGCTGATAAAGAGGCTTATTGAAGCCATTCACACCACTCAGCTCTGAATACTCAGCCATGCTGCACTTCACCAGGGGTTTGGATTCTGCCCTTGGTCATACAAAGGGCTCTTCTCTCAGGAATCTGTTATGAATGTTATACTTCTATCAAACAACAGTCTCTTTGGATACATTGCGCAACAGTAGTTTGTAAAGAAGGAGTTTGTTTTGTCATATATGGGTCCTTGTTTGGACTAAAGCGATCAGGGAAACCAACGGATATCTCACCCACAACAGACTAACATGCCTCCAAAGAAAAAGGTAAAGTGTTTAGTGTGTGTGTGTGTGTGTGTGTGTGTGTGTGTGTGTGTGTGTGTGTGTGTGTGTGTGTGTGTGTGTGTGTGTGTGTGTGTGTGTGTGTGTGTGTGTGTGTGTGTGTGTGTGTGTGTGTGTGTGTGTGTGTGTGTGTGTGTGTGTGTGTGTGTGCACAGGGAAGAATAGGATAATGTACCATCTGTTGTGTTGACTGTTAATCCCTTCATCTCTGTGTGAGTCATTTCTGCATGGCTTCTCTGAAACAGACAGAGGGACTGGGTCTATCTGAAACACAGGGTTAGGGTTACTGGGAGGAGGACTGGTCTATCTGAAACACAGGGTTAGGATTACTGGGAGGACTGGGTCTATCTGAAACACAGGGTTAGGGGTTAGGGTTAGTATTGTATTGCAGTCTACAGTCTACTGTGTTACATTGCAATCTACAGGCCGGGAAACTGTGTTATATTACAGTCTACAGGCCAGTCTACTGTGTTGTATTACAGTCTACAGGCCAGTCTACTGTGTTGTATTACAGTCTACAGGCCAGTCTACTGTGTTACATTGCAGTCTACAGTGTTGTATTACAGTCTACAGGCCAGTCTACTGTGTTGTATTACAGTCTACAGGCCAGTCTACTGTGTTGTATTACAGTCTACAGGCCAGTCTACAGTGTTGTATTACAGTCTACAGGCCAGTCTAATGTGTGTATTACAGTCTACAGGCCAGTCTAATGTGTGTAGTGCAGTCGACCGGCCAGTCTAATGTGTGTATTGCAGTCTACCGGCCAGTCTAATGTGTGTATTGCAGTCTACCGGCCAGTCTAATGTGTGTAGTGCAGTCTACCGGCCAGTCTAATGTGTGTATTGCAGTCTACAGGCCAGTCTACTGTGTTCTATTACAGTCTACAGGCCAGTCTACAGTGTTGTATTACAGTCTACAGGCCAGTCTACAGTGTGTAGTGCAGTCTACAGGCCAGTCTACAGTGTTGTATTACAGTCTACAGGCCAGTCTAATGTGTGTATTACAGTCTACAGGCCAGTCTAATGTGTGTAGTGCAGTCGACCGGCCAGTCTAATGTGTGTATTGCAGTCTACCGGCCAGTCTAATGTGTGTAGTGCAGTCTACCGGCCAGTCTAATGTGTGTAGTGCAGTCTACCGGCCAGTCTAATGTGTGTATTGCAGTCTACAGGCCAGTCTACTGTGTTCTATTACAGTCTACAGGCCAGTCTACAGTGTTGTATTACAGTCTACAGGCCAGTCTAAAGTGTGTAGTGCAGTCTACAGGCCAGTCTACAGTGTTGTATTACAGTCTACAGGCCAGTCTAATGTGTGTATTACAGTCTACAGGCCAGTCTAATGTGTGTAGTGCAGTCTACTGGCCAGTCTAATGTGTGTATTGCAGTCTACCGGCCAGTCTAATGTGTGTATTGCAGTCTACAGGCCAGTCTAATGTGTGTATTGCAGTCTACTGGCCAGTCTAATGTGTGTATTGCAGTCTACCGGCCAGTCTAATGTATGTAGTGCAGTCTACTGGCCAGTCTATTGTGTGTATTGCAGTCTACTGGCCAGTCTAATGTGTGTATTGCAGTCTACCGGCCAGTCTAATGTGTGTAGTGCAGTCTACTGGCCAGTCTAATGTGTGTATTGCAGTCTACTGGCCAGTCTAATGTGTGTATTGCAGTCTACTGGCCAGTCTAATGTGTGTATTGCAGTCTACTGGCCAGTCTAATGTGTGTATTGCAGTCTACCGGCCAGTCTAATGTGTGTAGTGCAGTCTACTGGCCAGTCTAATGTGTGTATTGCAGTCTACTGGCCAGTCTAATGTGTGTATTGCAGCCTACTGGCCAGTCTAATGTCTGTATTGCAGTCTACTGGCCAGTCTAATGTGTGAAGTGCAGTCTACTGGCCAGTCTAATGTGTGTAGTGCGGTCTACAGGCCGGTCTATTGTGTTGTATACAGACTACTGTGTTCTATTGCAGGCTACAGGCCGATTCTATTAACCTGAATAGGGCAATCCTCTTAGCGGTTAGGGTTGACTGGGCTTTAGACAGAGATGACTCCTATTTTCTAGCAGAAATGGAGCAAGGTATCTAGAACATTCTAGCAGAAGAAAGGAAAGACAGGGAAGTGAAGAACAGTTATAACAGTAGTGCGAGAGAGGCAACAATAATGTCAACAATTGTAACGGTCGGATTAACATTGAGCTATGATGAAAAAGTGAATTTGAACAACTATGTATTCTAAATGGAAGATAGCAAACCTGCCCACTGCCTCAACACATAGGCTGGGATTCAATCAGGACTGCATTAGATTGCGTTATAGAGCGTTTGACAATTAAAATTAATTCCCAATTAATTCATAACCTGCTGAGTTTACCTTGAATGCGAATGAGCTAAACTTGCCTTTAAAACCTGAGCTGACAACAAGAGGTAGCATTTCCTTTAAACTTGCATTGTCTACAAGATGCGAACGTGCTAACCTTGCCTTTAAAAACTGCGCTGACAACAAGAGGTAGCATTAAACCTGCATTGTCTACAAGATGCGAATGAGCTAACCTTGCCTTTAAAACCTGAATTATCTACAAGAGGCAGCACTGCCTTTAAACCTGCATTGTCTACAAGTGGTAGTATTGCCATTAAACTTGCATTGTCTACAAGTGGTAGCATTGCCTTTAAACCTGCAGTCAACAAGTGATAACATTGCCTTTAAATCCTGCAGTGTCGACAAGAAGTAGCATTGCCTTTAACTTCTTATGGCCGGGGGCAGTATTGAGTAGCTTGGATGAATAAGGTGCCCAGAGTAAACTGCCTGCTCCTCAGTCCCAGTTTCTAATATATGCATATTATTAGTATATTTGGATAGAAAACACTGAATGATGTCTGTGAGTATAACAGAACTCATATGGCAGGCAGAAACCTGAGAAAATATCCTAACAGGAAGTGGGAAATCTGAGGCTTGTAGTTTTTTAAAACTTGCATTGTCTACAAGAGGTAGCATAGCCTTTAAAACCTGCAGTGTCTACAATAGGTAGCATTGCCTTTAAAACCTGCAGTGTCTACAATAGGTAGCATTGCCTTTAAAACCTGCAGTGTCTACAATAGGTAGCATTGCCTTTAAAACTTGCATTGTCTACAAGAGGTAGCATTGCCTTTAAGGGGGTTAGGGGGCAGTATTTTCATTTTTGGAAAAAAAACGTTCCCGTAGTAAACGGGATATTTTGTCAGGACAAGATGCTAGAATATGCATATAATTGACAGCTTAGGATGGAAAACACTCTAAAGTTTCAAAAACTGTACAAATATTGTCTGTGAGTATAACAGAACTGATGTTGCAGGCGAAAGCCTGAGAAAAATCCAATCTGGAAGTACCTCATGTTTTGAAAGCGCTGCGTTCCAATGCGTCCCTATTGAGCAGTGAATGTACCATCAACCAGATTTCTCTTTCTCCGTATTCCCGAAGGTGTCTACAGCATTGTGACGTGGTTTCACGCCTTTATGTTGAAGAAAACCCGTAGGCGGCTACATTGCGTAAGTGGTCACCTGATGCTCCCAGAGAGATTCTCGAGTAAAATACAGAGGTAGCCATTACTCCAATTGGTCCTCCTGAAAAACGAATTGTCCCGTTGGATATATTATCGAATAGATATTTGGAAAACACCTTGAGGATTGATTATAAACAATGTTTGCCATGTTTCTGTCGATATTATGGAGCTAATTTTGAATATATTTCGCCGTTTTCGTGACTGCAATTTCATGGCGATTTCACAGCCAAACGTGAAGAACAAACGGAGCTATTTCGCCTACAAAAATACTATTCTGGGAAGAAAGGAACATTTAATTAACATAAAATTAATTTGATTGCTTTTCTGATTTCCGTGACCAAGTTACCTGCTGCTAGCTGGACAAAATGCTATGCTATGCTATCGATAAACTTACACAAATGCTTGTCACACATGTACACATGGAATTTGCACTGAAGATGTGGTAGTGGTAGAGTATTTGCCTAAGGACACAATGTGTCGTGAAATTTGTGAATGTATTGTTAGGTTATTAGAATTGAAAATCTGAGATGACAGGGTGGTTAACAAAAGGCTAAGCTGTGTCTTAATATATTTCACTTGTGATTTTCATGAATAGGAATATTTTCTAGTAATATTTATGTCCGTTGCGTTATGCTAATTAGTGTCAGATGATGACAACGGTCCCGTTCACGGGATGGGGTGTCATTAGAAGTTAAAGCTTGCAGTGTCTACAATAGGTAGCATTGCCTTTAAAACCTGGAGTTTCTACAAGAGGTAACATTGCCTTTAAAACCTACATTATCTACAAGAGGTAGCACTGTCTAATTCTACATAATTCTCATCATTCAAAACTAAAGCGGCCCAAGTCTATTCTACATTACATCATCATTCCAAACTAAAATGGCCCAAGTCTATTCTACATTACATCATAATTCCAATTGAAAGCAGCCCAAGTCTAATTCTACATCATCATTCCAAACTAATGCGGCCCAAGTCTATTTCTACATTACATCATCATTCCAAACTAAAGTGGCCCAAGTCTAATTCTACATCACATCATCATTCCAAACTAAAGTGGCCCAAGTCTAATTCTGCATTACATCATCATTACAAACTAAAGTGGCCCAAGTCTAATTCTGCATTACATCATCATTACAAACTAAAGTGGCCCAAGTCTAATTCTACATCATCATTCCAAACTAAAGTGGCCCAAGTCTAATTCTACATTACATCATCATTACAAACTAAAGTGGCCCAAGTCTAATTCTACATCACATCATCATTCCAAACTAAAGTGGCCCAAGTCTAATTCTACATTACATCATCATTCCAAACTAAAGTGGCCCAAGTCTAATTCTACATCATCATTCCAAACTAAAGTGGCCCAAGTCTAATTCATCATTCCAAACTAAAGTGGCCCAAGTCTAATTCATCATTCCAAACTAAAGTGGCCCAAGTCTAATTCTACATCATCATTCCAAACTAAAGTGGCCCAAGTCTAATTCTACATCACATCATCATTCCAAACTAAAGTGGCCCAAGTCTAATTCTACATCATCATTCCAAACTAAAGTGGCCAAAGTCTAATTCTACATCATCATTCCAAACTAAAGTGGCCCAAGTCTAATTCTACATTACATCATCATTCCAAACTAAAGTGGCCCAAGTCTAATTCTACATTACATCATCATTCCAAACTAAAGTGGCTCAAGTATAATTCTACATCACATCATCATTCCAAACTAAAGTGGCCCAAGTCTAATTCTACATCATCATTCCAAACTAAAGTGGCCCAAGTCTAATTCTACATCATCATTCCAAACTAAAGTGGCCCAAGTCTAATTCTACATCATCATTCCAAACTAAAGTGGCCCAAGTCTAATTCTACATCATCATTCCAAACTAAAGTGGCCCAAGTCTAATTCTACATCACATCATCAATCCAAACTAAAGTGGCCCAAGTCTAATTCTACATTATATCATCATTCCAAACTAAAGTGGCCCAAGTCTAATTCTACATCATCATTCCAAACTAAAGTGGCCCAAGTCTAATTCTACATCATCATTCCAAACTAAAGTGGCCCAAGTCTAATTCTACATCATCATTCCAAACTAAAGTGGCCCAAGTCTAATTCTACATCATCATTCCAAACTAAAGTGGCCCAAGTCTAATTCTACATCATCATTCCAAACTAAAGTGGCCCAAGTCTAATTCTACATCATCATTCCAAACTAAAGTGGCCCAAGTCTAATTCTACATTACATCATCATTCCAAACTAAAGTGGCCCAAGTCTAATTCATCATTCCAAACTAAAGTGGCCCAAGTCTAATTCTACATCATCATTCCAAACTAAAGTGGCCCAAGTCTAATTCTACATCACATCATCATTCCAAACTAAAGTGGCCCAAGTCTAATTCTACATTACATCATCATTACAAACTAAAGTGGCCCAAGTCTAATTCTACATTACATCATCATTCCAAACTAAAGTGGCTCAAGTATAATTCTACATCACATCATCATTCCAAACTAAAGTGGCCCAAGTCTAATTCTACATCGTCATTCCAAACTAAAGTGGCCCAAGTCTAATTCTACATCATCATTCCAAACTAAAGTGGCCCAAGTCTAATTCATCATTCCAAACTAAAGTGGCCCAAGTCTAATTCATCATTCCAAACTAAAGTGGCCCAAGTCTAATTCTACATCATCATTCCAAACTAAAGTGGCCCAAGTCTAATTCTACATCACATCATCATTCCAAACTAAAGTGGCCCAAGTCTAATTCTACATCATCATTCCAAACTAAAGTGGCCCAAGTCTAATTCTACATCATCATTCCAAACTAAAGTGGCCCAAGTCTAATTCTACATTACATCATCATTCCAAACTAAAGTGGCTCAAGTATAATTCTACATCACATCATCATTCCAAACTAAAGTGGCCCAAGTCTAATTCTACATCATCATTCCAAACTAAAGTGGCCCAAGTCTAATTCTACATCATCATTCCAAACTAAAGTGGCCCAAGTCTAATTCTACATCATCATTCCAAACTAAAGTGGCCCAAGTCTAATTCTACATCATCATTCCAAACTAAAGTGGCCCAAGTCTAATTCTACATCACATCATCATTACAAACTAAAGTGGCCCAAGTCTAATTCTACATCACATCATCAATCCAAACTAAAGTGGCCCAAGTCTAATTCTACATTACATCATCATTCCAAACTAAAGTGGCCCAAATCTAATTCTACATCATCATTCCAAACTAAAGTGGCCCAAGTCTAATTCTACATCATCATTCCAAACTAAAGTGGCCCAAGTCTAATTCTACATCATCATTCCAAACTAAAGTGGCCCAAGTCTAATTCTACATCATCATTCCAAACTAAAGTGGCCCAAGTCTAATTCTACATCATCATTCCAAACTAAAGTGGCCCAAGTCTAATTCTACATCATCATTCCAAACTAAAGTGGCCCAAGTCTAATTCTACATTACATCATCATTCCAAACTAAAGTGGCCCAAGTCTAATTCATCATTCCAAACTAAAGTGGCCCAAGTCTAATTCTACATCATCATTCCAAACTAAAGTGGCCCAAGTCTAATTCTACATCACATCATCATTCCAAACTAAAGTGGCTCAAGTATAATTCTACATCACATCATCATTCCAAACTAAAGTGGCCCAAGTCTAATTCTACATCGTCATTCCAAACTAAAGTGGCCCAAGTCTAATTCTACATCATCATTCCAAACTAAAGTGGCCCAAGTCTAATTCTACATCATCATTCCAAACTAAAGTGGCCCAAGTCTAATTCTAAATCATCATTCCAAACTAAAGTGGCCCAAGTCTAATTCTACATTATATCATCATTCCAAACTAAAGTGGCCCAAGTCTAATTCTACATCACATCATCATTCCAAACTAAAGTGGCCCAAGTCTAATTCTACATTACATCATCATTCCAAACTAAAGTTGCCCAAGTCTAATTCTACATCATCATTCCAAACTAAAGTGGCCCAAGTCTAATTCTACATCATCATTCCAAACTAAAGTGGCCCAAGTCTAATTCTACATCATCATTCCAAACTAAAGTGGCCCAAGTCTAATTCTACATCATCATTCCAAACTAAAGTGGCCCAAGTCTAATTCTACATCACATTATCATTCCAAACTAAAGTGGCCCAAGTCTAATTCTACATCATCATTCCAAACTAAAGTGGCCCAAGTCTAATTCTACATCACATCATCATTCCAAACTAAAGTGGCCCAAGTCTAATTCTACATCACATCATCATTCCAAACTAAAGTGGCCCAAGTCTAATTCTACATTACATCATCATTCCAAACTAAAGTGGCCCAAGTCTAATTCTACATCACATCATCATTCCAAACTAAAGTGGCCCAAGTCTAATTCTACATCACATCATCATTCCAAACTAAAGTGGCCCAAGTCTAATTCTACATTACATCATCATTAGAAACTAAAGTGGCCCAAGTCTAATTCTACATCATCATTCCAAACTAAAGTGGCCCAAGTCTAATTCTACATCACATCATCATTCCAAACTAAAGTGGCCCAAGTCTAATTCTACATCACATCATCATTCCAAACTAAAGTGGTCCAAGTCTAATTCTACATCACATCATCATTCCAAACTAAAGTGGCCCAAGTCTAATTCTACATTACATCATCATTAGAAACTAAAGTGGCCCAAGTCTAATTCTACATCATCATTCCAAACTAAAGTGGCCCAAGTCTAATTCTACATTACATCATCATTCCAAACTAAAGTGGCCCAAGTCTAATTCTACATCATCATTCCAAACTAATGCGGCCCAAATCTATTCTACATTACATCATGGCATAGCAGTTCAGACATCTTTTGTCTTCGTCTTGTCGTGTCCTGTATATATATATATATTTACAACTTTTTTTTCACATACATTTTATTTTTATTTTCCATCAATTCATCTTCAAAACACTCTCCTGCAACCCGCCTCACCAATTTATATTTATAAATAAGTATTATTTACCTCAAATCTGCAATCCTCCAAGAAGCTAGCCAGAAGCTAGCCAGAAACTCCAAGAAGCTAGCCAGAAACTAACCAGAAGCTAGCCAGGAGCTAGCTAGAAGCTAATCAGAAGCTAGTTCAGAAGCTAGTTAGCTTCTTTACTGGCAAATAGTTAGTATTCAGCTAACCACGGTTTGTGGTCATCAGCTATCCTTTAGTTCGAAAATCTATCGCCAGTTTTGTAGGGCGCAGCGAGGCTCGGAACGGAACATACCGGACCAATTTTTCTCTCCATGTCCTTGAATTTCAACTGCTCTCTGGACATTCATACCCAGATCTCACAGCTAGCCAGCTGCTATCCGTGTGTCTATCTGCTCTTGTCGATTCCGGAGCAAACATCAATTACTCCGGAGCTAGCCAGCTCCGTCAATCACTCCTGAGCTCCGTCAATCACTCCTGGGCTGCAGTCACCTATCCGGACCCGTTTTTACTGCCTACGCGGAGCCCCACCGGGCCTTCACAACTGGACTGCCGACGTTATCTACCCGAAGGAGATCCGGCTGGCTCCTCCGTCGCGACGTTACCTGAACGCCCATCTGCGGCCTGCTAACCGTTAGCTGTCTTACCGGCTGCTCTCAGAATAGACAATCGGACAATTTATTTATTTTTATTATTATTATGTTTCTTCTTGGGCCTCTATAACTATATCTATTGTTTTTATTTTTGTTGTTGTGTGATTTGGACTAATCCCCTCTACCACACGGAACCCCACTAATCTACTGACGGAACGCAAGAGGTGGTTAACAACAGACCTCCATCCTATGCTAGCTTGCTATCGATGTCCTGGCTAGCTATCTAAATCGCCGTGACCCCCAAAACAACCACTCCACTCACTGGACTCTTTTGATCACTCGACTAAGGATACCTCTCCTTAATGTCAATATGTCTTGTCCATTGCTGTTCTGGTTAGTGTTTATTGGCTTATTTCACTGTAGAACCTCTAGTCCTGCTCACTATACCTTATCCAATTTATTAGTTCCACCACTCACACATGCAATGACATCTCCTGGTTTCAATGATGTTTCTAGAGACAATATCTCTCTCTTCATCACTCAATACCTAGGTTTACCTCCACTGTATTCACATCCTACCATACCTTTGTCTGTACATTATACCTTGATGCTATTTTATCGACCCCAGAAACCTCCTTTTACTCTCTGTTCCAGACGTTCTAGACGACCAATTCTTATTGTATTTAGCCGTACCCTTATTCTTCTCCTCCTATGTTCCTCTGGCGATGTAGTGGTGAATCCAGGCCCTGCAGTGCCTAGCTCCACTCCTATTCCCCAGGCGCTCTCTTTTGATTACTTCTGTAACCGTAATAGCCTTGGTTTCATGCATGTTAACGTTAGAAGCCTCCTCCCTAAGTTTGTTCTATTCACTGCTTTAGCACACTCTGCCAACCCGGATGTTCTAGCTGTGTCTGAATCCTGGCTTAGGAAGACCACCAAAAACTCTGAAATTTTAATTCCAAATGACAACATTTCCGACAAGATAGAACTGCCAAAGGGGGTGGTGTTGCAATCTACTGCAAAGATAGCCTGCAGAGTTCTGTCCTACTATCCAGGTCTGTACCCAAACAATTTGAACTTCTACTTTTAAAAATCCACCTCTCTAAATACAAGTCTCTCAACGTTGCCGCCTGCTATAGACCACCCTCTGCCCCCAGCTGTGCTCTGGACACCATATGTGAACTGATTGCCCCCCATCTATCTTCAGAGCTCATGCTGCTAGGCGACCTAAACTGGAACATGCTTAACACCCCAGCCATCCTACAATCTAAACTTGATGCCCTCAATCTCACTCAAATTATCAATGAACCTACCAGGTACCCCCCGAAAGCCTTAAACACGGGCACCCTCATAGATATCATCCTAACCAACTTCCCCTCTAAATACACCTCTGCTGTCTTCAACCAAGATCTCAGCGATCACTGCCTCATTGCCTGCATCCGTAATGGGTCAGCGGTCAAACGACCTCCACTCATCACTGTAAAACGCTCCCTGAAACACTTCAGCGAGCAGGCCTTTCTAATCGACCTGGCCGGGGTATCCTGGAAGGATATTGATCTCATCCCGTCAGTAGAGGATGCCTGGATATTTTTTTAAAATGCCTTCCTAACCATCTTAAATAAACATGCCCCATTCAAGAAATTTAGAACCAGGAACAGATATAGCCCTTGGTTCTCCCCAGACCTGACTGCCCTTAACCAACACAAAAACATCCTATGGCGTTCTGCATTAGCATCGAACAGTCCCCGTAATATGCAGCTGTTCAGGGAAGCTAGAAACCGCTATACACAGGCAGTTAGAAAAGCCAAGGCTAGCTTTTTCAAGCAGAAATTTGCTTCCTGCAACACTAACTCAAAAAAGTTCTGGGACACTGTAAAGTCCATGGAGAATAAGAACACCTCCTCCCAGCTGCCCGCTGCACTGAAGATAGGAAACACTGTCACCACTGATAAATCCACCATAATTGAGAATTTCAATAAGCATTTTTCTACGGCTGGCCATGCTTTCCACCTGGCTACTCCTACCACGGTCAACAGCACTGCACCCCCAACAGTAACTCGCCCAAGCCTTCCCCATTTCTCCTTCTCCCAAATCCATTCAGCTGATGTTCTGAAAGAGCTGAAACATCTAGACCCCTACAAATCAGCCGGGCTAGACAATCTGGACCCTTTCTTTCTAAAATTATCTGCCGAAATTGTTGCCACCCCTATTACTAGCCTGTTCAACCTCTCGTTCGTGTCGTCTGAGATTCCCAAAGACTGGAAAGCACCTGCGGTCATCCCCCTCTTCAAAGGGGGGGACACTCTTGACCCAAACTGCTACAGACCTATATCTATCCTACCATGCCTTTCTAAGGTCTTCGAAAGCCAAGTCAACAAACAGATTACCGACCATTTCGAATCTCACCATACCTTCTCTGCTATGCAATCTGGTTTCAGAGCTGGTCATGGGTGCACCTCAGTCACGCTCAAGGTCCTAAATGATATCTTAACCGCCATCGATAAGAAACATTACTGTGCAGCCGTATTCATTGATCTGGCCAAGGCTTTCGACTCTGTCAACCACCACATCCTCATCGGCAGACTCGACAGCCTTGGTTTCTCAAATGATTGCCTCGCCTGGTTCACCAACTACTTCTCTGATAGAGTTCAGAGTGTCAAATCGGAGGGTCTGCTGTCCAGACCTCTGGCAGTCTCTATGGGGGTGCCACAGGGTTCAATTCTTGGACCGACTCTCTTCTCTGTATACATCAATGAGGTCGCTCTTGCTGTTGGTGAGTCCCTGATCCACCTCTACGCAGACGACACCATTCTGTATACTTCCGGCCCTTCTTTGGACACTGTGTTAACAACCCTCCAGGCAAGCTTCAATACCATACAACTCTCCTTCCGTGGCCTCCAATTGCTCTTAAATACAAGTAAAACTAAATGCATGCTCTTCAACCGATCGCTACCTGCACCTACCCGCCTGTCCAACATCACTACTCTGGACGGCTCTGACTTAGAATACGTGGACAACTACAAATACTTAGGTGTCTGGTTAGACTGTAAACTCTCCTTCCAGACCAATATCTAACATCTCCAATCCAAAGTTAAATCTAGAATTGGCTTCCTATTTCGCAACAAAGCATCCTTCACTCATGCTGCCAAACATACCCTTGTAAAACTGACCATCCTACCAATCCTCGACTTTGGCGATGTCATTTACAAAATAGCCTCCAATACCCTGCTCAACAAATTGGATGCAGTCTATCACAGTGCAATCCGTTTTGTCACCAAAGCCCCATATACTACCCACCATTGCGACCTGTACGCTCTCGTTGGCTGGCCCTCGCTTCATACTCGTCGTCAAACCCACTGGCTCCATGTCATCTACAAGACCCTGCTAGGTAAAGTCCCCCCTTATCTCAGCTCGCTGGTCACCATAGCATCTCCCACCTGTAGCACAAGCTCCAGCAGGTATATCTCTCTAGTCACCCCCAAAACCAATTCTTTCTTTGGCCGCCTCTCCTTCCAGTTCTCTGCTGCCAATGACTACAAAAATCTCTGAAACTGGAAACACTTATCTCCCTCACTAGCTTTAAGCACCAACTGTCAGAGCATCTTACAGATTACTGCACCTGTACATAGCCCACCTATAATTTAGCCCAAACAACTACCTCTTTCCCAACTGTATTTAATTTATTTATTTATTTTGCTCCTTTGCACCCCATTATTTTTATTTCTAATTTGCACATTCTTCCATTGCAAAACTACCATTCCAGTGTTTTACTTGCTATATTGTATTTAATTTGCCACCATGGCCTTTTTGCCTTTACCTCCCTTCTCACCTAATTTGCTCACATTGTATATAGACTTGTTTATACTGTATTATTGACTGTCTGTTTGTTTTACTCCATGTGTAACTCTGTGTTGTTGTATGTGTCGAACTGCTTTGCTTTATCTTGGCCAGGTCTCAATTGTAAATGAGAACTTGTTCTCAACTTGCCTACCTGGTTAAATAAAGGTGAAATAAAAATAAATCAAATGAAAAGTCTATTCTACATTACATCATCATTCCAAACTAATGCGGCCCAAGTCTAATTCTACATCACATCATCATTACAAACTAAAGTGGCCCAAGTCTAATTCTACATCATCATTCCAAACTAAAGTGGCCCAAGTCTAATTCTACATCATCATTCCAAACTAAAGTGGCCCAAGTCTAATTCTACATCATCATTCCAAACTAAAGTGGCCCAAGTCTAATTCTACATCACATCATCATTCCAAACTAAAGTGGCCCAAGTCTAATTCTACATCACATCATCATTCCAAACTAAAGTGGCCCAAGTCTAATTCTACATTACATCATCATTCCAAACTAAAGTGGCCCAAGTCTAATTCTACATCACATCATCATTCCAAACTAAAGTGGCCCAAGTCTAATTCTACATTACATCATCATTACAAACTAAAGTGGCCCAAGTCTAATTCTACATCACATCATCATTACGAACTAATCCGTCCCAAGTCTAATTCTAAGCCAAATTATCATTACAAACTAAAGAGGCCCAAGCTTAATTCTACATCACCATTACAATTTAGAGGCCCAAATGGAATTCTATGTAATTCATTACAAACTAAGGTGGCCCAAGTCTAATTCTACACCATCATTACAAACTAAAGAGGCCCAATTCTAATTCTGCATCACATCATATTTACAAACTAAAGGGGCCCAAGTCTAATTCTACATCAACTCATCATTACAAACTAAAGTGGCCCAAGTCTAATTCTACATTACATCATCATTACAAACTAAAGAGGCCCAATTCTAATTCTGCATCACATCATATTTACAAACTAAAGTGGCCCAAGTCTAATTCTACATTACATCATCATTCCAAACTAAAGTGGCCCAAGTCTAATTCTACATTACATCATCATTCCAAACTAAAGTGGCCCAAGTCTAATTCTACATCATCATTCCAAACTAAAGTGGCCCAAGTCTAATTCTACATCACATCATCATTCCAAACTAAAGTGGCCCAAGTCTAATTCTACATCACATCATCATTACAAACTAAAGAGGCCCAAGTCTAATTATACATCAACTCATCATTACGAACTAAAGTGGCCCAAGTCTAATTCTACATTACATCATCATTACAAACTAAAGTGGCCCAAGTCTAATTCTACATTACATCATCATTACAAACTAAAGTGGCCCAAGTCTAATTCTACATTACATCATCATTACAAACTAAAGTGGCCCAAGTCTAATTCTACATTACATCATCATTACAAACTAAAGTGGCCCAAGTCTAATTCTACATTACATCATCATTACAAACTAAAGTGGCCCAAGTCTAATTCTACATTACATCATCATTCCAAACTAAAGTGGCCCAAGTCTAATTCTACATTACATCATCATTACAAACTAAAGTGGCCCAAGTCTAATTCTACATTACATCATCATTACAAACTAAAGTGGCCCAAGTCTAATTCTACATTACATCATCATTCCAAACTAAAGTGGCCCAAGTCTAATTCTACATTACATCATCATTACAAACTAAAGTGGCCCAAGTCTAATTCTACATTACATCATCATTCCAAACTAAAGTGGCCCAAGTCTAATTCTACATTACATCATCATTCCAAACTAAAGTGGCCCAAGTCTAATTCTACATTACATCATCATTCCAAACTAAAGTGGCCCAAGTCTAATTCTACATTACATCATCATTCCAAACTAAAGTGGCCCAAGTCTAATTCTACATCACATCATCATTACAAACTAAAGTAGCCCAAGTCTAATTCTACATTACATCATCATTCCAAACTAAAGTGGCCCAAGTCTAATTCTACATCACATCATCATTACAAACTAAAGTAGCCCAAGTCTAATTCTACATTACATCATCATTACAAACTAAAGTGGCCCAAGTCTAATTCTACATCACATCATCATTACAAACTAAAGTGGCCCAAGTCTAATTCTACATCACATCATCATTACAAACTAAAGTGGCCCAAGTCTAATTCTACATTACATCATCATTACAAACTAAAGTGGCCCAAGTCTAATTCTACATTACATCATCATTACAAACTAAAGTGGCCCAAGTCTAATTCTACATTACATCATCATTACAAACTAAAGTGGCCCAAGTCTAATTCTACATTACATCATCATTCCAAACTAAAGTAGCCCAAGTCTAATTCTACATTACATCATCATTCCAAACTAAAGTGGCCCAAGTCTAATTCTACATTACATCATCATTCCAAACTAAAGTGGCCCAAGTCTAATTCTACATTACATCATCATTCCAAACTAAAGTGGCCCAAGTCTAATTCTACATTTGTATTTGTATTTTTTTTGGATCCCCATTACTCTACCTGGGGTCCAGCAAAATTAAGGCAGTTTATACAACTCTAAAAACATAACAATACATTCACAAATTTCACGACACATTGTGTCCTTAGGCAAATACTCTACCACTACCACATCTACAGTGCAAATTCCATGTGTACATGTGTGTATAGTGCGCATGTTATCATGTGGGCATGCATGCGTCTGTGCCTATGATTGTGTTACTTCACAGTCCCCTCTGTTCCATAAGATGTATTTTTATCTGCTTTTTAAATCTGATTCTACTGCTGCATCAGTTACCTGATGTGGAATTGAGTTCCATGTAGTCATGGTTCTATGTAGTACTGTGCGCCTCCCATAGTCTGTTCTGGACTTGGGGACTGTGAAGAGACCTCTGGTGACATGTCTTGTGGGGTATGCATGGGTGTCCGAGCTGTGTGTTAGTAGTTTAAACAGACCTCTGGTGGCATGTCTTGTGGGGTATGTATGGGTGTCCGAGCTGTGTGTTAGTAGTTTAAACAGACCTCTGGTGGCATGTCTTGTGGGGTATGTATGGGTGTCCGAGCTGTGTGTTAGTAGTTTAAACAGACCTCTGGTGGCATGTCTTGTGGGGTATGTATGGGTGTCTGAGCTGTGTGCTAGCAGTTTAAACAGACCTCTGGTGGCATGTCTTGTGGGGTATGTATGGGTGTCCGAGCTGTGTGTTAGTAGTTTAAACAGACCTCTGGTGGCATGTCTTGTGGGGTATGCATGGATGTCCGAGCTGTGTGTAAGTAGTTTAAACAGACCTCTGGTGGCATGTCTTGTGGGGTATGTATGGGTGTCTGAGCTGTGTGCTAGCAGTTTAAACAGACCTCTGGTGGCATGTCTTGTGGGGTATGTATGGGTGTCCGAGCTGTGTGTTAGTAGTTTAAACAGACCTCTGGTGGCATGTCTTGTGGGGTATGTATGGGTGTCCGAGCTGTGTGCTAGCAGTTTAAACAGACCTCTGGTGGCATGTCTTGTGGGGTATGTATGGGTGTCCGAGCTGTGTGTTAGTAGTTTAAACAGACCTCTGGTGGCATGTCTTGTGGGGTATGTATGGGTGTCTGAGCTGTGTGCTAGTAGTTTAAACAGACCTCTGGTGGCATGTCTTGTGGGGTATGTATGGGTGTCTGAGCTGTGTGTTAGTAGTTTAAACAGACCTCTGGTGGCATGTCTTGTGGGGTATGTATGGGTGTCTGAGCTGTGTGTTAGTAGTTTAAACAGACCTCTGGTGGCATGTCTTGTGGGGTATGTATGGGTGTCCGAGCTGTGTGCTAGTAGTTTAAACAGACCTCTGGTGGCATGTCTTGTGGGGTATGTATGGATGTCCGAGCTGTGTGCCAGCAGTTCAAACAGACAACTTGGTGCATTCAACATGTCAATACCTCTCATAAATACAAGTAGTGATGAAGTCAATCTCTCCTCCACTTTGAGCCAAGAGAGATTGACATGCATATTATTCATATTAGCTCTCTGTATATTCAAGGGCCAGCCGTGCTGCCCTGTTCTGAGCCAATTGCAACTTTCCTAAGTCCTTTTTTTGTGGCACCTGACCACACGACAAACAGTAGTCCAGGTGCTACAAAACTTGGACCTGTAGGATCTGCCTTGTTGATAGTGTTGTTAAGAAGGTAGAAACTAGAACCTGTAGGGTCTGCCTTGTTGATGGTGTTGTTAAGAAGGTAGAAACTAGAACCTGTAGGATCTGCCTTGTTGATAGTGTTGTTAAGAAGGTAGAGCAGCGCTTTATTATTGATTTACTTCTCCCCATCTTAGCTACTGTTGTATCAATATGTTTTGACCATGACAGTTTAGAGTCCAGGGTTACTCCAAGCAGTTTAGTCATTTCAACTTGCTCAATTTCCACATTATTTATTACAACATTTAGTTGAGGTTTAGGGTTTAGTGAGTGTTTTGTTCCAAATATAATGCTTTTAGTTTTTGATATTTAGGACTAACTTATTCCTTGCCATCCACTCTGAAACTAACTGCAGCTCTTTGATAAATGTTGCAGTCATTTCAGTCGCTGTAGTAGCTGACATGTATAGAGTTGATTCATCCGCATACATAGAAACCTTACTCAAAGCCAGAGGCATGTCATTATTAGTTTGAAAAAAGTAATGGGCCTAGACAGCTTCCCTGGGGAATTCCTGATTCTTCCTGGATTATGTTGGAAAGGCTTCCATTAAAGAACACCCTCTAAGTTCTGTTAGGCAGGAAACTCTTTATCCACAATATAAATCACAGAATCATTACAAACTAAAGCAGCCCAAGTCAAAATTACATTATCATTACAAACTAAAAAAGGACCATTCTAATTCTACATCACATCATCAATACAAACTAAGGCGGCCCAAGTCTAATTCTAAATCACCATTACAAACTAACTCGATCCAAGTCTAAATCTACATCACCATTACACATTAAAGAGGCCCAAGTCTAATTCTACATTACATCATCATTACAAACAGAGGCAGATCAAATCTAATTCTACATAAGCATTACAAACTAATGTTGACAAAGTCTAATTCTACATCACCATTACGAACTAATCCGTCCCAAGCCTAATTCTAAGCCAAATTATCATTACAAACTAGAGGCCCAAGCTTAATTCTACATCACCATTACAATTTAGAGGCCCAAATGGAATTCTATGTAATTCATTACAAACTAAGGTGGCCCAAGTCTAATTCTACACCATCATTACAAACTAAAGAGGCCCAATTCTAATTCTGCATCACATCATATTTACAAACTAAAGGGGCCCAAGTCTAATTCTACATCAACTCATCATTACAAACTACAGCATCCCAAGTCTAATTCTGACTCCCTTTCTCTCTCCAGACCCTGAGGGACGTAGATGGTCATGAGGAGCGGAATGCTCAGGTCCAGTTGGAGAAGGCCAAGGTACGCCCCCAATCTAACTACCTCGATTCCTTGTTTCCTATCTCCTTCCTTAATTGGTTTCAGAGCATTTCATGTTATTATGTACATAAATCTGAGACACTAAATCTGGTATTCTATGTATTAATTTGTGGATGTCCATTATCCATTTCGTATGATATGTTGAGAATTGCAAAACCTACAGTATGTTACGTATTTTCAAAATGTTTGCTATGTTTTGAATTACAATTTGTTTAGTCTAACGTTAGCTAGATGGTTAATGTTAGCTAGCTGGCTAATGTTAGCTTGGCTAGGAGGTAAGTTTACGTTTAGGAGTTAGGTTAAAGGGTTAAGGTTAGGGGAAGGGTTAGCTAAAAGGTTTAAGGTCTGTGTTAGGGGAAGGGTTAGCTAACATGCTAAGTACTTGGAAAGTAGCTGAAAATGTATAACTAGTTGAACAGTTATTAGCTAAATGAGCTAAAATGCTCAAGTTTTCCATGATGAAATTCAAATACACAATCTTTGGGTTGCTAGATGTTCACCTTATTCGCCCACCCATCCAACCTGACCAACCACCATTCTTTCCCTTTTTTATTAATAAAGTTACATCTTATGTAACCATATCAAACATAACATATCATACTAATTTGAATATACCTGATTTACATTTGATTATCTTACGTCTACTCAGAGACCAGGCTGCCTCCCCATCTCTTCTCTATGTTACCAGTACAAGTCTGTTGTCTTCCCTCTTACCAGTACAGGTCTGTTGTCTTCTCTGTTACCAGGACGAGTTTGTTGTCTTTTCTGTGTTCCCGGTGCACTTCTGTTGTCTTCCCTGTTTAACCAGTACGCCTATTGTCTTCCCTGTTTAACCAGTACACCTATTGTCTTCTCTGTTTAACCAGTACGACTATTGTCTTCTCTGTTTAACCAGTACGCCTATTGTCTTCTCTGTTTAACCAGTACGCCTATTGTCTTCTCTGTTTAACCAGTACGCCTATTGTCTTCCCTGTTTAAACAGTACGCCTATTGTCTTCTCTGTTTAACCAGTACGCCTATTGTCTTCTCTGTTTAACCAGTACGCCTATTGTCTTCTCTGTTTAACCAGTACGCCTATTGTCTTCCCTGTTTAACCAGTTCAAGCCTGTTGTCTTCTCTGTTTAACCAGTACTGCCTATTGTCTTCTCTGTTTAACCAGTACGCCTATTGTCTTCCCTGTTTAACCAGTACGCCTATTGTCTTCTCTGTTTAACCAGTACGCCTATTGTCTTCTCTGTTTAACCAGAACGCCTATTGTCTTCCCTGTTTAACCAGTACGCCTATTGTCTTCTCTGTTTAACCAGTACGCCTATTGTCTTCTCTGTTTAACCAGTACGCCTATTGTCTTCCCTGTTTAACCAGTACGCCTATTGTCTTCTCTGTTTAACCAGTACGCCTATTGTCTTCCCTGTTACCAGTACATCTGTTGTTGTCTCTGTTTAACCAGTACGCCTATTGTCTTCCCTGTTATCAGTACGCCTATTGTCTTCTCTTTTTAACCAGTACGCCTATTGTCTTCCCTGTTACCAGTACGCCTATTGTCTTCTCTGTTTAACCAGTACGCCTATTGTCTTCCCTGTTACCAGTACGCCTATTGTCTTCTCTGTTTAACCAGTACGCCTATTGTCTTCTCTGTTTAACCAGTACGCCTATTGTCTTCCCTGTTTAACCAGTTCAAGCCTGTTGTCTTCTCTGTTTAACCAGTACGCCTATTGTCTTCTCTGTTTAACCACATTTACATTTACATTTAAGTCATTTAGCAGACGCTCTTATCCAGAGCGACTTACAAATTGGTGCATTCACCTTATGACATCCAGTGGAACAGTCACTTTACAATAGTGCATCTAAATCTTAAAGGGGGGGGGTGAGAGGGATTACTTATCCTATCCTAGGTATTCCTTAAAGAGGTGGGGTTTCAGGTGTCTCCGGAAGGTGGTGATTGACTCCGCTGTCCTGGCGTCGTGAGGGAGTTTGTTCCACCATTGGGGGGCCAGCGCAGCGAACAGTTTTGACTGGGCTGAGCGGGAGCTGTACTTCCTCAGTGGTAGGGAGGCGAGCAGGCCAGAGGTGGATGAACGCAGTGCCCTTGTTTGGGTGTAGGGCCTGATCAGAGCCTGGAGGTACTGAGGTGCCGTTCCCCTCACAGCTCTGTAGGCAAGCACCATGGTCTTGTAGCGGATGCGAGCTTCAACTGGAAGCCAGTGGAGAGAACGGAGGAGCGGGGTGACGTGAGAGAACTTGGGAAGGTTGAACACCAGACGGGCTGCGGCGTTCTGGATGAGTTGAAGGGGTTTAATGGCACAGGCAGGGAGCCCAGCCAACAGCGAGTTGCAGTAATCCAGACGGGAGATGACAAGTGCCTGGATTAGGACCTGCGCTGCTTCCTGTGTGAGGCAGGGTCGTACTCTGCGGATGTTGTAGAGCATGAACCTACAGGAACGGGCCACCGCCTTGATATTGGTTGAGAACGACAGGGTGTTGTCCAGGATCACGCCAAGGTTCTTGGCGCTCTGGGAGGAGGACACAATGGAGTTGTCAACCGTGATGGCGAGATCATGGAACGGGCAGTCCTTCCCCGGGAGGAAGAGCAGCTCCGTCTTGCCGAGGTTCAGCTTGAGGTGGTGATCCGTCATCCACACTGATATGTCTGCCAGACATGCAGAGATGCGATTCGCCACCTGGTCGTCAGAAGGGGGAAAGGAGAAGATTAATTGTGTGTCGTCTGCATAGCCATGATAGGAGAGACCATGTGAGGTTATGACAGAGCCAAGTGACTTGGTGTATAGCGAGAATAGGAGTGGTGAGAGCGCGTGGTGAGGAGACAGATTCTCGCCACGCCACCTGGTAGGAGCGGCCTGTCAGGTAGGACGCAATCCAAGCGTGGGCCGCGCCGGAAATGCCCAACTCGGAAGAGGGTGGAGAGGAGGATCTGATGGTTCACAGTATCGAAGCCAGCCGATAGATCTAGAAGGATGAGAGCAGAGGAGAGAGAGTTAGCTTTAGCAGTGCGGAGCGCCTCCGTGATACAGAGGAGAGCAGTCTCAGTTGAATGACTAGTCTTGAAACCTGACTGATTTGGATCAAGAAGGTCATTCAGAGAGAGATAGCGGGAGAGCTGGCCAAGGACGGCACGTTCAAGAGTTTTGGAGAGAAAAGAAAGAAGGGATACTGGTCTGTAATTGTTGACATCGGAGGGATCGAGTGTAGGTTTTTTCAGAAGGGGTGCAACTCTCGCTCTCTTGAAGACGGAAGGGACGTAGCCAGCGGTCAGGGATGAGTTGATGAGCGAGGTGAGGTAAGGGAGAAGGTCTCCGGAAATGGTCTGGAGAAGAGAGGAGGGGATAGGGTCAAGCGGGCAGGTTGTTGGGCGGCCGGCCGTCACAAGACGCGAGATTTCATCTGGAGAGAGAGGGGAGAAAGAGGTCAGAGCACAGGGTAGGGCAGTGTGAGCAGAATCAGCGGTGTCGTTTGACTTAGCAAACGAGGATCGGATGTCGTCGACCTTCTTTTCAAAATGGTTGACGAAGTCATCTGCAGAGAGGGAGGAGGGGGGAGGGGGAGGAGGATTCAGGAGGGAGGAGAAGGTGGCAAAGAGCTTCCTAGGGTTAGAGGCAGATGCTTGGAATTTAGCGTGATAGAAAGTGGCTTTAGCAGCAGAGACAGAGGAGGAAAATGTAGAGAGGAGGGAGTGAAAGGATGCCAGGTCCGCAGGGAGGCGAGTTTTCCTCCATTTCCGCTCGGCTGCCCGGAGCCCTGTTCTGTGAGCTCGCAATGAGTCATCGAGCCACGGAGCGGGAGGGGAGGACCGAGCCGGCCTGGAGGATAGGGGACATAGAGAGTCAAAGGATGCAGAGAGGGAGGAGAGGAGGGTTGAGGAGGCAGAATCAGGAGATAGGTTGGAGAAGGTTTGAGCGGAGGGAAGAGATGATAGGATGGAAGAGGAGAGAGTAGCGGGGGAGAGAGAGCGAAGGTTGGGACGGCGCGATACCATCCGAGTAGGGGCAGTGTGGGAGGTGTTGGATGAGAGCGAGAGGGAAAAGGATACAAGGTAGTGGTCGGAGACTTGGAGGGGAGTTGCAATGAGGTTAGTGGAAGAACAGCATCTAGTAAAGATGGGGTCGAGCGTATTGCCTGCCTTGTGAGTAGGGGGGGAAGGTGAGAGGGTGAGGTCAAAAGAGGAGAGGAGTGGAAAGAAGGAGGCAGAGAGGAAAGAGTCAAAGGTAGACGTGGGGAGGTTAAAGTCGCCCAGAACTGTGAGACCAGTACGCCTATTGTCTTCTCTGTTTAACCAGTACGCCTATTGTCTTCTCTGTTTAACCAGTACGCCTATTGTCTTCTCTGTTTAACCAGTACGCCTATTGTCTTCCCTGTTACCAGTACGCCTATTATCTTCCCTGTTTAACCAGTACGCCTATTGTCTTCCCTGTTTAACCAGTACGCCTATTGTTTTCCCTGTTTAACCAGTACATCTGTTGTCTTCCCTGTTACCAGTACGTCTGTTATTGTCTCTGTTTAACCAGTACGCCTATTGTCTTCCCTGTTACCAGTACGCCTATTGTCTTCTCTGTTTAACCAGTACGCCTATTGTCTTCCCTGTTACCAGTACGCCTATTGTCTTCTCTGTTTAACCAGTACGCCTATTGTCTTCCCTGTTTAACCAGTACGCCTATTGTCTTCTCTGTTTAACCAGTACGCCTATTGTCTTCCCTGTTTAACCAGTTCAAGCCTGTTGTCTTCTCTGTTTAACCAGTACGCCTATTGTCTTCTCTGTTTAACCAGTACGCCTATTGTCTTCCCTGTTACCAGTACGCCTATTGTCTTCTCTGTTTAACCAGTACGCCTATTGTCTTCCCTGTTTAACCAGTACGCCTATTGTCTTCCCTGTTTAACGAGTACGCCTATTGTCTTCCCTGTTTAACCAGTACGCCTATTGTCTTCTCTGTTTAACCAGTATGCCTATTGTCTTCCCTGTTACCAGTACGCCTATTTTCTTCCCTGTTTAACCAGTTCAAGCCTGTTGTCTTCTCTGTTTAACCAGTACGCCTATTGTCTTCCCTGTTTAACCAGTACATCTGTTGTCTTCACTGTTTAACCAGTACGCCTATTGTCTTCCCTGTTACCAGTATGTCTATTGTCTTCCCTGTTACCAGTACGTCTGTTACTGTCTCTGTTTAACCAGTACCCCTATTGTCTTCCCTGTTTAACCAGTACGCCTATTGTCTTCCCTGTTTAACCAGTACGCCTATTGTCTTCCCTGTTTAACCAGTACATCTGTTGTCTTCTCTGTTTAACCAGTACGCCTATTGTCTTCTCTGTTTAACCAGTACGCCTATTGTTCTCTCTGTTTAACCAGTACGCCTATTGTCTTCCCTGTTTAACCAGTATGCCTATTGTCTTCCCTGTTTAACCAGTACGCCTATTGTCTTCCCTGTTTAACCAGTACATCTGTTGTCTTCTCTGTTTAACCAGTACGCCTATTCTCTTCCCTGTTTAACCAGTACATCTGTTGTCTTCTCTGTTTAAGCAGTACGCCTATTGTCTTCCCTGTTTAACCAGTACATCTGTTGTCTTCTCTGTTTAACCAGTACGCCTATTGTCTTCCCTGCTACCAGTACGCCTATTGTCTTCCCTGTTTAACCAGTACACCTATTGTCTTCTCTGTTTAACCAGTACGCCTATTGTCTTCCCTGCTACCAGTACGTCTGTTGTTGTCTCTGTTTAACCAGTTCAAGCCTGTTGTCTTCTCTGTTTAAACAGTACGTCTGTTGTCTTCTCTGTTTAACCAGTACAAGCCTGTTGTCTTCTCTGTTTAAACAGTACGTCTGTTGTCTTCTCTGTTTAACCAGTACGCCTATTGTCTTCCCTGCTACCAGTACGTCTGTTGTTGTCTCTGTTTAACCAGTTCAAGCCTGTTGTCTTCTCTGTTTAAACAGTACGTCTGTTGTCTTCTCTGTTTAACCAGTACAAGCCTGTGGCATTTGCTGTGCGGTGTAACTTCTATTACATACCAGCAGACGACGACAACATCCCAGTACCAGGCCAGGCTGTCACCTTCGAGGCCAGAGACTTTCTACACGTCAAAGAGGTTAGAGTGTAACCCTTAACCCCTTTCCTTTAACCACTAGCTCTATGATAGTGATGATGATGGTAATAATGTAGTGGTGATGATGATGGTTATGGGAATGCATCACACTCCTTCCATTCTCTGAGTCTACCTCTCTCTTTTTTTCATGTCTTGTTGAGTCTGATGTTTTGTTAAATAAGTGCTAAATTATGTATTATTATTACTATTCATATTAAATCCAGTTCCCTGCCTGCCTTGTCTGAACAGAAGTTTAATAGTGACTGGTGGCTTGGGCGTCCGGTGAAAGAGGATGGAGTGGTGGGGTTCATACCCAGTCCAACCAACCTGGAGACCATCCTGATCAGGAGGGATGTCCAGGCCAGGAAAGCTGCCAAAGCTCTGGCCAGGTACACAGCCATAAGCCTGATCCTGACCCTTGACACCCTAACCCTGCTGGTAGCTACTGGTACTGTGCTTCTACATCTGCATTGCTTGCTGTTTAGGGTTTTAAGCTGGGTTACTGTATAGCACTTTGTGACATCGGCTGATAAATAAAGTGCTTTATAAATAAATGTGATTGATTGTTACTGCTACAACTACTGCTGATACAATTACTACTACTGATGCTTCTACTACTGCTGCTATGACTGTTACTGCTGCTATTACTACTAGTACTACTACTACTACTGCTGCTATTACTAGTAGTAGTACTACTACTGCTGCTGCTAATACTACTACTACTACTACTACTACTACTGCTGCTATTACTACTACTACTACTACTACTGCTTCTATTACTACTACTACTACTACTACTACTACTGCTGCTATTACTACTACTACTACTACTACTACTGCTGCTGCTATTACTACTACTACTACTACTACTACTACTACTACTACTACTACTACTACTACTACTACTACTACTACTGCTACTACCACTGCTGCTACAATTTCTACTAATACTAATGCTGCTAATAATATTTATGCTGCTACTACTGCTGCAACTACTGCTACTACTATTACAACTACTAATAATACTACTGCTGCTATTACTACTAGTACAACGAATAGTACATTTCCTACTGCTGCTACATCTACTACTGCTGCTATTAATACTAGTACTACTAATGCTACAACTACTACAACTACTAATGCTATTAATACTAGCAATACTGCTGCTACATCTACTACTACTGCTACTACATCTACTACTACTGCTACATATACTACTACTGCTGATGCATCTAATACTACTACTGCTGCTGCTATTACTGATTCATCTAGTACTGCAACTACTTATACTACTACTACTACTAGTAGTACTACTACTACAGCTATTACTGCATCTACTACTACTACTACTACTACTACTATTACCACCACTACTAACACTGCTGCTGCTACTACTACTAATGCTTCTACTACTGCTACTAATACTACTGCTACTAATATCATTGCTGCTTCTGCCACTACTACTACTACTGTCACTACTACTTCTGCTATTACTAGTATAACTACTATTATTACTACTAATGTCACCACTACTACACTCCAACTGTTGATACTCAAATCAAATCGTATTAGTCACATGCTCCGAATACAACAGGTGTAGACCTTACAGTGAAATGCTGAATACAACCTACGAGCCCAACAATGCAGTTGAAACATTTTTGGAATAAGAAATAAAAGTAACAAGTAATTAAAGAGCAGCAGCAAAATAACAATAGTGAGGTTATATACAAGTACAGAGTCAATGTGTTGGGGCACGGGTTAGCATTGAGACTATATACAGGGGATACCGGTAAAGAGTCAATGTGTGGGGGCACCGGTTAGTAATGAGACTATATACAGGGGGTACAGAGTCAATGTGTGGGGCCACCAGTTAGTCGAGGTAATTAAGGTAATATATATACTACCGTTCAAAAGTTTGGGGTCACTTAGAAATGACTTTGTTTTGAAAGAAAAGCACAATTTTTGTCCATTAAAATAACATCAAATTGATCAGAAATACAGTGCAGACATTATTAATGTTGTCAATGACTAATGTAGCTGGAAATGGTAGATTTTTATGGAATATCTACATAGGTGTACAGAGGCCCATTAGAAGCAATCATCACTCCTGTTTTCCAATGGCACGTTGTGTTAGCTAATCGAAGTTTAATCTGGAGGCGAAAGAAATACACACCTATTTAGGCGAGGTGCTGGCTAGCAGAGTGGAACTAAAAAAATAAATAAAGGAGAGCTGGACAGCTCAGACGCAAAAATATTTATGGCCAATATTTTGACAGACACAGTGTCTTCATCAAGAAATGTTTGTTTATCTGTGGCGGCAGGTAGCCTAGTGGTTAAAGCATTGGACTAGTAAACTGAAAGGTTGCAAGTTCAAATCCCTGAGCTGACACGGTACAAATCTGTCATTCTGCCCTTGAACAGGCAGTTAACCCACTGTTCTTAGGACATCTTAACTGACTTGCCTAGTTAAATAAAGGGCTGATTTTTTTAAAATCACGGCATAATGACAAACACTGCGGGGTGACTCATTTATATAGTGTTAAAAGATACACACAGGTGTCTGTAATCATGGCCGGGTGTGGCCTGATATCATTGGTTAATTCTCATGCATTAAAATAGCATACAAAAAACATGAATGGATAGCGTACGATCATAGATACAATTTGGCTACATAAGCCTACAAACATTTAGAGTAGCAAAATCACAAGAATGGCTTCAGATCAAAGTCTACGTTGAGACCGAAGGGAGCAAGGGTCTTTAAGTTAAAGATCCAGGCAGCCTCTTGTTTTAACAATACATTATTGAGGTCACCCCCTCTCCTAGGGAGGGTGACATGTTCAATGCCAATATAACGTAGAGACGAAGTACTACTACTTCTGCTACATGTACTACTACTTGTAGTACTGCTACTACTGCATCTCCTACTATTACTGCTAATACATCTACTACGACATCTACTACTATTACTGCTGCATCTACTACTACTACTAGCACTACTGCTACTACTGCTGTTGCTACAGGTACTACTACACCATTACCAATACTGCTGCTACTACTTCCACATCTAAATATGTTGCTGCTACTACTACTATTACTACGGCTACTAATTCTATTGTGGCTGCTACTACTACTACATCATTACCACTACTCCTGCTATTACTGCTACCACTGCTACAACTTCTACATCTGTTTCTGCTACTACTAATACTGCCACTAATACTGCCACTACTACTACTACTACTACCACTACTACTACTACTGTCACTACTACTGCTACTACTACTTCTACTACTGTCACTATTACTACTGCTGTGGCTGCCACAACTACTACTACTACTACCGTCACTACTACTTCTACTATTACTACTATAACTACTATTACCACTACTATTAGAGAAAGGGTTGCCTTTCAGAGAGACTTCAGAGATTGTAACATTCTCTGTTTCATGGAAACATGGCTCTCTCGGGATGTGTTGTCAGAATTGGTTCAGCCTCCAAGCTTCTCCATGCATTGCGCCGACAGAGATAAACACCTCTCTGGGAAGTGGAAGGGCAGGGGTGTATGCTTCATGGTGTAATCATAACAACATACAGAAACTCAAGTCCTTCTGCTCACCCGACCTAGAATTCCTTACTATCAAATGCCGGCCATATTACCTCCCAAGAGAAATCTCATCAGTTATCGTCACAGCTGTGTACATTCCCCCTCAAAGAGACACCAAGATGGCCCTCAAGGAACTTCACTGGACTCTATGTAAACTGGAAACCATATATCCTGAGGCTGCCTGTATTATAGCTGGGGATTTTAACAAAGAACATTTGAGAATAAGGCTGCCTTAATTCAATCAGCATATTGATTGCAGTACACGCGGGGGTAATACACTCGATCACTGCTACTCTAACTTCTGCAATGCATACAAAGGCCTCCCCTGCCCTCCCTCCAGCAAATCTGACCATGATGCCATCTTGCTCGTACCGTCTTATAGGCAGAAACTCAAACAGGATGTACCAGTGACTAGAACCATTCAACACAGGTCTGACCAATCGGAATCCATGCTTCAAGATTGTTTTGATCACGTGGACTGGGATATGTTCCAGTCAGCCTTGAAGAACAACATCGATCTATACACTGACTGTGAGTCAGTTTATAAAGAAGTGCATTGGATATGTTGTACCCACTGTGACTATTAAAACCTACCCTAACCATAAACCGTGGATGGATGGTGGCATTCGCGCAAAACTGAAAGCGCGAATGCCGCATTTAACCATGGAATGAGGTCTGGGAATATGGATGAATATAAACAGTGTACTTATTCCCTCCACAAGGCATTCAAACAAGCGAAATGCCAGTACAGGGACAAAGTGGAGTCAAAATTCAATGCCTCAGACAAGAGACGTATGTGGCAGGGTCTACAGGAAATCACAGACTACAAAAAGAAAACCAGCCACGTAACACTTCCAGACAAACTAAACACCTTCTTTGCCCGATTTGAGGATAATACAGTGCCACCTTTGCGGCCCGCTAATGAGGATGGCGCCCCCCCCCCCTCATTTTGTTATTTAAAAAAAGATGAAAGGTGGCCAGACTGACTACCCGATCTACTACGCCTTGCAAGTGTCCAGTCTCTCATGGACCGCGAAGTTGAGCTGAACATCTGTCCGTTGTATTGGGACAGATCAACACTGCCCTACTCAGACAGTTTAGCTATAGGAGGCATTTAAAACTGAGATTCAGTTTGCCTGGGTTACAGTAATATTGATGTACTTAGAAAGCAGGTTATGCTTTTGTCACAGCCGAGCCAAAAGCTGGAGGATATTTTCCCCTATCTGCTTGATGGTGGTGCATATAGGGCAGACCTTATCTTCAACTTGTGACTGTGTGGAAATCATCTCACACCATAAGCATTTATGCCCAGCTGTGTATAAAAACACAGGTCGGGTAGCACTGCTAGCATTAGCCTGTTCCGTTTTCATTATGGCTAGCAGCTAACTGCTACTTAACATGAATCCGGGACACAAACTTGTGGTCCCAGCCATGAAGGCTGACTGCCTCAAGGAAACCGTAGCAAAACTTTAGCTATGATTAAAAACGATTTCATGAAAACTATTTCATAAAAACAACAAACTGAGTGTATATGGTACACTATTCTGTTTCACAGTTTGATGATGTCTGTTGCGAGATGATGGACACATATTTCCTCTACTGCTGCGGCTGCTACTACTGTTACCATTATTACTACTACTACTACTATCACAACTACAATCACTACTACTATTAGTAATGCTATTACTACTACTATTACTTCTAATATTACGACTATCACTACTATTATTCCTACTATTACGCCTACTACCATCACTACTGATATCTCTACTACTACTGTTACTACTACTACTACTACTACTATTACTACTACAACTGCTACTACTACTACTACTGTTACTACTACTACTGCTACTACTACTACTACTACTGTTATTACTACTACTACTGCTACTACTACTACTGTTATTACTTCTACTACTACTACTACTACTACTACTACTACTACTAATACTACTACTACTACTACTACTACTGTTCTTACTACTATTACTACTGCTACTACTACTATTAGTACTACTACTACTATTACTACTACTACTACTGTTCTTACTACTATTACTACTGCTACTACTACTATTAGTACTACTACTACTATTCCTACTACTACTACTACTATTACTACTACTACTACTATTACTACTATCACTTCCATTACTCCTACTACTACTGTTACTATCATTACTACTACCATCACTACTACTATTTGTACTACTACTGTTATTACTACTCCTATTACTAATACCATTATTACTACTATCACTTCTACCATTGTTACTACTATTACTCTTACTGCTACTACTATAACTACTAGCATTATTACTACTATTACCACTACTATTGTTACAATTACTACTACCAATATTACTATTACCATTATTACTACTATTACTACTACCATTATTACTATTACTATTACCGTTATTACTATTACCATTATTACTATTACTACTGCCATTATTACTATTGCCATTATTATTACTAGCATTACTACTATTACTACTACTATTATTACTATCACCGCTACCATTATTTCAATTATCATTATTACTACTGTTAGTACTACCATTATTACTATTGCTACTACCATTATTGCAATTGCTTCTACCATTATTACTATCACTACTACCATTATTGCTATTACCATTATTACTACTGTTATTACAGCCATTATTACTATCACTACAACCATTATTACTATTACCACTATTATTACTGTTACCACTACCGGTATTGCTATTGCTACTACCATTATTATTAGTTCTACTACCATTATTACTATTACTACTACCATTGTTACTATTACCATTATTAGTACTGTTATTGCTACTGTTATTACTATTACTACTACTGTTATTACTATTGCCATTATTATTATTACAATTATTAATATTGTCATTATTACTACTATTACTGTTACTACTACCATTATTACTACTAGTATTACTACAATTATTGCTATTGCTACTACCATTATTACTATTACCCTTATTACTACTGCCATTACTACTAATATTACCACTACCATTTTTTCTACTATTACTACTATCACTACTGCTAGTATTACTACTATTACTCATACTTCTACTACCATTATTACTAATATTACCACTACCATTTTTTCTACTATTACTACTATCACTACTACTAGTATTACTACTATTACTCATACTTCTACTACCATTATTACTAATATTACTACTACCATTATTACTACTATTACTCATACTACTACTGTTACTACTACCATTATTACTACTATTACTCATACTACTACTGTTACTACTACCATTATTACTACTATTACTGCTACCATTTTTACTACTATTACTACTGTCACTACTACCATTATTACTACTATTACTCATACTACTACTGTTACTGCTACCATTATTACTACTATTACTGCTACCATTTTTACTACTATTACTACTGTCACTACTACCATTATTACTACTATTACTCATACTACTACTTTTACTACTACCATTATTATTAATATTACTTCCACTAGTATTACTAAAATTACTGCTGCTGCTGCTTTAATAAAATGGACTACGATGACTAAGATGAGTTCCTCACTTTTCTTCTTTCAGTAAAGCAGCAGTTTCTCAAGACACAAATAAAAAGTACACCCCGCCTTCAACTGGTGAGGTTTTATTTTGTTTTAGTGTTTTAATTCATTGATGGGTGTATTATTGTATTTCTTCTGCTTTTATTAATTAAAACGTTAATTATTTCTGGCAGTATATTTAATTGAAATGTGTATTGTTGTTTCTAATGGTTAGGTTAGGTGTATTATTGTGTCTGTTAGGGGTTAGGTGTGGTATTGTGTCTGTTTGGGGTTAGGTGTAGTATTGTGGCTGTTAGGGGTTAGGTGTGGTATTGTGTATGTTAGTGGTTAGGTGTAGTATTGTATATATGAGGGGTAGGTGTAGTATTGTGTCTGTTAGGGGTTAGGTGTAGTATTGTGTCTGTTAGGGGTTAGGTGTGGTATTGTGGCTGTTAGGGGTTAGGTGTAGTATTGTGTCTGTTAGGGGTTAGGTGTGTTATTGTGTCTGTTAGGGGTTAGGTGTGGTATTGTGGCTGTTAGGGGTTAGGTGTAGTATTGTGGCTGTTAGGGGTTAGGTGTGGTATTGTGTATGTTAGTGGTTAGGTGTAGTATTGTATATATGAGGGGTAGGTGTACTATTGTGGCTGTTAGGGGTTAGGTGTGGTATTGTGGCTGTTAGGGGTTAGGTGTGGTATTGTGTATGTTAGTGGTTAGGTGTAGTATTGTATATATGAGGGGTAGGTGTAGTATTGTGGCTGTTAGGGGTTAGGTGTGGTATTGTGGCTGTTAGGGGTTAGGTGTGGTATTGTGTATGTTAGTGTTAGTGTAGTTTGTATATATGAGGGGTGTAGTATTGTATATAAGGGTAGAGGGTCTGTTAGGTTAGTGTAGTATTGTGGCTGTTAGGGGTTAGGTGTGGTATTGTGGCTGTTAGGGTTAGGTGAGGGATTAGGTGTGGTATTGTGGCTGTTAGGGATAGGTGTAGTACTGGTTAGGTTAGTAGTATTGTATGTATGTGAGGGGTAGGTGTAGTATTGTATATGTGAGGGGTAGGTGTAGTATTGTATATGTGAGGGGTAGGTGTAGTATTGTATATGTGAGGGGTAGGTGTAGTATTGTATATGTGAGGGGTAGGTGTAGTATTGTATATGTGAGGGGTAGGTGTAGTATTGTATATGTGAGGGGTAGGTGTAGTATTGTATATGTGAGGGGTAGGTGTAGTATTGTATATGTGAGGGGTTAGGTGTAGTATTATATATGTGAGGGGTTAGGTTTAGTATTGTATATGTGAGGGGTTAGGTGTAGTATTATATATGTGAGGGGTTAGATGTAGTATTGTATATGTGAGGGGTTAGGTGTATTATTGTATATGTGAGGGGTAGGTGTAGAATTGTATATGTGAGGGGTTAGGTGTAGTATTGTGTCTGTTAGGGGTAGGTGTAGTATTGTGTCTGTTTGGGGTAGGTGTAGTATTGTATATGTGAGGGGTTGAGGGGTTAGGTGTAGTATTGTATATGTGAGGGGTTAGGTTTAGTATTGTATATGTGAGGGGTTAGGTGTAGTATTGTGTCTGTTAGGGGTAGGTGTAGTATTGTGTCTGTTTGGGGTAGGTGTAGTATTGTATATGTGAGGGGTAGGTGTAGTATTGTATATGTGAGGGGTTAGGTGTAGTATTGTTTATATGAGGGGTTAGGTGTAGTATTGTATATATGAGGGGTTAGGTGTAGTATTGTTTATATGAGGGGTTAGGTGTAGTATTGTATATATGAGGGGTTAGGTGTAGTATTGTATGAGCTGATGGAATGCATGTTTTCACTTCTGTCTTCTTTCTCCCCACAGTTGCTCAAGCTCAAAAGAAGTCGGTAAGTGTGTTTGTATGTCCGTGTGTTATTTTCATGCCATTCAGCGTTATAATGGTAGGCTTTGGTAAAAGCTCAATGTGAAATTTGCAAATCACCTTGATTGGAAGTACATAACACACTCCCTGCTTAAATTGAGCTATTCACCTTCTGAAAACGGCAGACATTTCCTTTTGACTATCCATGATAAATGCTACACATATAATATAACTTATATCAAATGATGAGTCTCAAATTGCCCCTTCCCTTTCAATAGCTGGGCAACGGCACACATTTCAGCAAATAAATGCCTGTTTCTAAATAAATTATTTACAATGTTTAATGTTTGATTTGTTACATTAAATCATTTTTTAACTCAATAAATACTAAGACAAAAGAAATGTGACAGTATGTAAATGATAAAACAGTGCAGTAAACAAAGACATTTTTAAAATTCTGAAATGAATGCTGGAATTAAATAACTAACTATGCAAATGAGCAAAAGCTAAAACTGCCGTAGGCCAAATGCCACTGACGTTTGATTTTGTAAATAAAAAAATGCTACAAAAAAAACTGTTCTGCTCTTTCCCTTTCCTAAATGTCTTTATTTTACACTGCTCATTAGTCATCATTTTGAAATCACAAACAGAAAAGTAAAAATATTTTTTTTCACACCTATTCCTAACTTAATCCTCCTAGACAATGTGCTGTAGGACGTTGGTACCCAGCTAGGCGCTAATGCTTCTCCCCACTGAATAAATGACAAATGGACAATAACTGGGCACCTAACTACACAATTGAATTTAAATTAACGAGGGTGAAGAGGTTGATTTAATTTAGAAAGATATATGTGACTCACTGCCTTGATTCGAAAACAAGACTCCCTAAATTTTATCAGCATATCGATTGCGCAACCAGGGCTGGAAAAACCTTGGATCACTGTTATTCTAACTTCCGCGACGCATATAAGGCCCTGCCCCGCCCTCCTCTCGGAAAAGCTGACCACGACTCCATTTTGTTGATCCCTGCCTATAGACAGAAACTAAAACAAGAAACTCCCGCGCTGAGGTCTGTTCAACGCTGGTCCGACCAATCTGATTCCACACGCCAAGACTGCTTCCATCACGTGGACTGGGATATGTTTCGTATTGCGTCAGACAACAACATTGACGAATACGCTGATTCGGTGAGCGAGTTCATTAGAACGTGCATTGAAGATGTCGTTCCCATAGCAACGATAAAAACATTCCCAAACCAGAAACCGTGGATTGATGGCAGCATTTGCGTGAAACTGAAAGCCCAAACCACTGCTTTTAATCAGGGCAAGGTGACCGGAAACATGACCGAATACAAACAGTGTAACTATTCCCTCCGCAAGGCAATCAAACAAGCTAAGCGTCAGTATAGAGACAAAGTAGAATCTCAATTCAATGGCTCAGACACAAGAGGTATGTGGCAGGGTCTACAGTCAATCACGGATTACAAAAAGAAAACCAGCCCCATCACGGACAAGGATGTCTTGCTCCCAGGCAGACAAAATAACTTTTTTTGCCCGCTTTGAGGACAATACAGTGCCACTGACACGGCCCGCAACTAAAACATGCGAACTCTCCTTCACTGCAGCCGACGTGAGGAAAACATTTAAACGTGTCAACCCTCGCAAGGCTGCAGGCCCAGACGGCATCCCCAGCCGCGCCCTCAGAGCATGCGCATACCAGCTGGCTGGTGTGTTTACGGACATATTCAATCAATCCCTATCCCAGTCTGTTGTTCCCACATGCTTCAAGAGGGCCACCATTGTTCCTGTTTCCAAGAAAGCTAAGGTAACTGACCTAAACGACTACCGCCCCGTAGCACTCACTTCCGTCATCATGAAGTGCTTTGAGAGACTAGTCAAGGACCATATCACCTCCACCCTACCTGACACCCTAGACCCACTCCAATTTGCTTACCGCCCAAATAGGTCCACAGACGATGCAATCTCAACCACACTGCACACTGCCCTAACCCATCTGGACAAGAGGAATACCTATGTGAGAATGCTGTTCATCAACTACAGCTCGGCATTTAACACCATAGTGCCCTCCAAGCTCGTCATCAAGCTCGAGACTCTGGGTCTCGACCCCGCCCTATGCAACTGGGTACTGGACTTCCTGACGGGCCGCCCCCAGGTGGTGAGGGTAGGCAACAACATTTCCACCCCGCTGATCCTCAACACTGGGGCCCCACAAGGGTGCGTTCTGAGCCCTCTCCTGTACTCCCTGTTCACCCACGACTGCGTGGCCACGCACGTCTCCAACTCAATCATCAAGTTTGCGGACGACACAACAGTGGTAGGCTTGATTACCAACAACGACGAGACGGCCTACAGGGAGGAGGTGAGGTTCCTCGGAGTGTGGTGTCAGGAAAATAACCTCACACTCAACGTCAACAAAACTAAGGAGATGATTGTGGACTTCAGGAAACAGCAGAGGGAACACCCCCTTATCCACATTGATGGAGCAGTAGTGGAGAGGGTAGTAAGTTTTAAGTTCCTCGGCGTACACATCACAGACAAACTGAATTGGTCCACCCACACAGACAGCATCGTGAAGAAGGCACAGCAGCGCCTCTTCAACCTCAGGAGGCTGAAGAAATTCAGCTTGTCACCAAAAGCACTCACAAACTTCTACAGATGCACAATCGAGAGCATCCTGTCGGGCTGTATCACCGCCTGGTACGGCAACTGCTCCGCCCACAACCGTAAGGCTCTTCAGAGGGTAGTGAGGTCTGCGCAACGCATCACCGGGGGCAAACTACCTGCCCTCCAGGACACCTACACCACCCGATGTCACAGGAAGGCCATAAAGATCATCAAGGACAACAACCACCCGAGCCACTGCCTGTTCACCCCGCTATCATCCAGAAGGCGAAGTCAGTACAGGTGCATCAAAGCTGGGACCGAGAGACTAAAAAACAGCTTCTATCTCAAGGCCATCAGACTGTTAAACAGCCACCACTAACACTGAGTGGCTGCTGCCAACACACTGACTCAACTCCAGCCACTTTAATAATGGGAATTGATGGGAAATTATGTAAAATATATCACTTGCCACTTTAAACAATGCTACCTAATATAATGTTTACATACCCTACATTATTAATCTCATATGTATATGTATATACTGTACTCTATATCATCTACTGCATCTTTATGTAATACATGTATCACTAGCCACTTTAACTATGCCACTTTGTTTACATACTCATCTCATATGTATATACTGCACTCGATAACATCTACTGTATCTTGCCTATGCCGCTCTGTACCATCACCCATTCATATATCTTTATGTACATATTCTTTGTCCCCTTACACTTGTGTGTATAAGGTAATAGTTTTGGAATTGTTAGGTTAGATTACTTGTTGGTTATTACTGCATTGTCGGAACTAGAAGCACAAGCATTTTGCTACACTCGCATTAACATCTGCTAACCATGTGTATGAGGACCAATAACATCTGCTAACCATGTGTATGAGGACCAATAACATCTGCTAACCATGTGTATGTGACCATTAACATCTGCTAACAATGAGGACCATTAACATCTGCTAACCATGTGTATGAGGACCAATAACATCTGCTAACCAAGTGTATGTGACCAATAACATCTGCTAACCATGTGTATGAGGACCATTAACATCTGCTAACCATGTGACCATTAACATCTGCTAACCATGTATATGAGGACCATTAACATCTGCTAACCATGTGTATGAGGACCAATAACATCTGCTAACCATGTGTATGAGGACCAATAACATCTGCTAACCATGTGACCATTAACATCTGCTAACCATGTGTATGAGGACCAATAACATCTGCTAACCATGTGACCATTAACATCTGCTAACCATGTGTATGAGGACCAATAACATCTGCTAACCATGTGTATGGGGACCAATAACATCTGCTAACCATGTGTATGTGACCATTAACATCTGCTAACCATGTGTATGTGACCAATAACATCTGCTAACCATGTGTATGTGACCAATAACATCTGCTAACCATGTGTATGAGGACCAATAACATCTGCTAACCATGTGTATGTGACCAATAACATCTGCTAACCATGTGTATGAGGACCAATAACATCTGCTAACCATGTGACCAATAACATCTGATAACCATGTGTATGAGGACCATTAACATCTGCTAACCATGTGTCCATTAACATCTGCTAACCATGTGTATGAGGACCAATAACATCTGCTAACCATGTGTATGAGGACCAATAACATCTGCTAACCATGTGTATGAGGACCAATAACATCTGCTAACCATGTGTATGAGGACCATTAACATCTGCTAACCATGTGTATGTGACAAATACCATTTGATTTGATTTGATTTGGTTTCTGTTTCTTCCCCGTCATAGTTATCAGAAGACTCTACAATGTCTGGTTCAATGAAAATGTTGACCTAAATCATGGGTTTACTCATCATCTGTAAATGTAATAAGGAATACATGTATTAAACTAAATAATAATAAATATAACAATGCTGTGGACGTAATATGATCAGCAGTGTATGCAGTGTGTAGATGAGTGGAGACAGTGTTGTCTGGTGAAAACAGATCAACAACCAAAAGGTGGAGGAAGCCAGCCTGCCACAGGGTTCAATTCTCGGGCCGACTATTTTCTCTGTATAGATCAATGATGTCGCTCTTGCTGCAGGTGATTTTCTGATCCACCTCTACGCAGACGACACCAGTCTGTATACTTCTGGACACTGTGTTAACAAACCTCTAAACGAACTTCAATGCCATACAGCATTGAAGTGGCCTCCACCTGCTCTTAAATGCCGGTAAAACTTAATGCATGCTCTTCAACCGATCGCTGCCCATACCCGCCCGCCTGACTAGCATCACTACTCTGGACGGTTCTGACCTAGAATATGTGGACAACTACAAATACCTAGGTGTCTGTTTAGACTGTAAACTCTCCTTCCAAACTCACATTAAGCAACTCCAATCCAAAATTAAATCTAGAATCGGCTTCCTTTTTCGTAATAAAGCCTCCTCCACTCATGCTGCTAAACATACCCTCGTAAAACTGATTATCTTACCGATCCTTGGCTTTGGCAATGTCATTTACAAAATAGCCTTCAAAACTCTACTCAGCAAATTGGATGTAGTCTATCACAGTGGCATTTGTTTTCTCACCAAAGCCCCATATACTACCCACCACTGCGACCTGTATGCTCTCATTGGCTGGCCCTTGCTTCATATTTGTCGCCAAACCCACTGTCTCCAGGTCATCTAGAAGTGTTTGCTATGTAAAGCCCCGCCTTATCTCAGCTCACTGGTCACGATAGCTGCACCCACCCATAGCACACGCTCCAGCAGGTATATCTCACTTGTCATCCCCAAAGCCAACACCTTCTTTGGCCACCTTTCCTTCCAGTTCTCTGCTGCCAATGACTGGAACGAATTGCAAAAATTGCTGAAGCTGGAGACTTATATCTCCCTCACTAACTTTAAGCACCAGCTGTCAGAGCAGCTTACTGATCATTGCACCTGTACATAGCCCATCTGTAAATAGCCCACCCAGCTCCCTCATCACCATATCGTTATTTATTTTGTTCTTTTGCACCCCAGTATCTCTACTTGAACATCATCATCTGCACATCTATCACAACAGTGTTAATGCTAATTTGTTATTATTTTGCCACTATGGCCTATTTATTGCCTTACCTCCCTAATCTTACTACATTTACACACACTGTATATAGATTTTTCTATTGTGTTATTGGCTGTATGTTTGTTTATTCCATGTGTAACTGTGTTTTTGTTTTTTGTCGCACTGCTTTGCTTTGTCTTGGCCAGGTCGCAGTTGTAAATGAAAACTTGTTCTCGATCTGGCCTATCTGGTTAAATAAAGGTGAAATAAAAATAAATAAAACATTCATTATGTTATTGAATTAAACCATGCAACAATTAATCCATTAATACCCTGGGGCACCACAGAAGCATTAATTTACATAGAGCAGTTATCTCCCGACTCAACTCACTTAAAGATCTTTAATATCAATAGCAGTCAATTATTAATTGTCACCTCAATCGGTCTCATTTTCTGCACGAACCCCATCTAATATGTTGAATCAGCAATACACAACTTGGCTTAATTATGTATTTACTAAATACCTAAATAATCACACAGAAGTACATATATATATACACATTATAGATCACACATGGACTACTAATCACGTCATGAATATCCCCTATTGGGCTAACCCTAGATGACGGCTGGCTACACAAAGGAAAGGGGTTGGGTTTGAATGAAAGAAAGTGAAGAGTGAGGGACAAAGCGATTGGGTCTTTCGGACCTTGAGAAGCTATGCTACCATAAATACAGATTCTTATTCATTCTAATAACCGCCGATTCGGAAAAGGAAAATGCAGGATATGTATAATTACTCTGAGCAACCCTTCGATAGATGGGTCAAAGATGGAAAACTGGTTAACCCAGTAGAAATAGTCATTGTCCTTTGAAGAATATTTCTGGTCATAGTGTTGTAGAGCGGATACGTTACAGTATCGTTCTTCTGAGATTGTCTGTCCTTTCCTAGTTTTCGTACATTTACAGCTGCATCTAGGATGTATCTCTTCTTCAGTGAATAATCATTCAAAGTTCATACCACATTGCCATAATCAGCTCGTATTCTGGGTGGTCTAGTCGAAATTCACCAGCGTTGTGATTGTCACCTCCATATTGAAATTCACCCTTTTAAACATATGGAAACCAGTCCCCATGTCATCGGGAACTAAATGTGAATTTCATTAGGTTGCAGTTGAAATTAGCCCTTTTAAACGTATGGACACTAGTCCTCACGTCGTCGGGAACTAAAGTTGACTTTTGTCAATGTTATTTTTTTTACTGTGGGAAGGGAGTGTTTCATTGTTCTCAACCAATGTCTGATCACTTGGGCGTGGCCACTGAGTGAGCATAGTTTACTTATGAAAACAATTATCTCATTTAGAAGCTAAAATTACATTTAATCTTTTTACAAATAGTTTTGTATTTAAAGATTTAAATTGCACAACAATTCCATGTGAATCTGAGAATGTGTAGACTTTCCAAGATACGATTTATGTCATCCTATCATCAGATATAATGTCCCAGACAACTAATCTGACATCATATTCTTTAAGTACCAATGGACACTTTCAACTGGTTGAGAAAGGGAAATATTGTTCCATTCCCCAACCTTTTGATGTTACCATAGTCTCTCTATGTTAACCAAGGGCTTTCCAATAGTCCATTCTGTAGAGTGGAGAGAAAAGGGGCAAAGGTATTTATGGAGGGGTCATAAACGCAACTGGGAGAAGTCATGACAGGGGTACAAGCTGTTAAGAAGACTTTTAGACCAAGACTTGGCGCTCCAGTACAGCTTGCTGTGCGGTAGCTGAGGGAACAGTCTATGACTTGGGTGGCTGGAGTCTTTGACAATTTGTAGGGTCTTCCTCTGACACCGCCTGGTATAGAGGTTCTGAATAGTCCGTAAGCTTGGCCTCAGTGATGTACTGGGCCATATGCTACCTCTCTAGCACCTTGCGGTCGGAGGCCGAGCAGTTGCCATACCAGTCTGGATGCTCTCGATGGTGCAGCTGTAGAACTTTTTGAGGATCTGAGGACCCATGCCCAATCTTTTCAGTCTTCTGAGGGTGAATAGGCATTGTCGTGCCCTCTTCACGTCTTTCTACAAATCCATTATTGTGGGAGCACCTCTATGAGCATGAATTAGGCTGTTTGGGAAGGTTTGATAACCTAAGTAACCGTCTTACACATTGTTTGAAGCCCAATATATTGGCTTACAGTAGCTACTGTAGTAGGTAAAAGATGTGTGCTGGAAACCCTTGGTAGAGCATTGGGTGAAGTAGGCATTGTGGTGCTCCTGAATTTCCTTTATTTTTTGGCTTCAGAACAATGTCTACATAAAACATAGTTAATTTGTTTAATATATACTGTGCTTGACAACATTCTCACTTACAAACATTGCCAGCATATAACATTGGGCAAAAAAATGTTGTATTTCATTAAATTACTATGTTTTAAACTCACAAGTTTTCATCTGTGATGCACCGAATCCTGGGCCAATTCTTCAGCTGCATTGGTTTCCTCTTCCTGTATCCGATTGGTTACTTACTGTTTAATGTGTTGTGATTACTGTAGGGGGAGCAGGTGGCAGCCTATGACGTGGTTCCTACCATGCGGCCTGTGGTGCTGATGGGGCCCTCACTGAAGGGCTTAGAGGTAAGTGGCCCCTACACACACTACCGGGAAATAACCTGACAAAGATCCTTGCAGGATCGAAACGTTTGTTTCAACTGGTGTAGACTTTACATTGAAATGCTTCTGAATCCCTACAATGCAGAGTTAAAAACGAATAATAATAAATCAAATAGAAAATAACACGAGCAGTAAAATACACAAGAATGGAGCTATATACAGGGATCAATGTGCAGAGGTAAGAGGTACTTGAGGTTGATATGTACATGAAGGCAGGGTAAAGAGTCTAGGCATCCGGATAGATATTTATAAGGTATTTGAGGTAGCTATGTACATGAAGACAGGGTAAAGTGACTACACATCAGGATAGATAATAATATGGTATTTTAGGTAGATATGTACATGAAGGCAGGGTAAAGTGACTAGGCATCAGGATAGATATATGTAGAATATATTGTGTATATGTATATTATGTAGAAGATGGCGTCGACGGAGATAGCAGCATCGCGACTTGCTCTTAGGAAACTTTGCAGTATTTCTATTTTTTATATTATCAGCTCAGGAAATGTTTTGTGTTAATACACACTCCCGGGTAGAACTACTGGATATTAGAGTAACGATAACTCACCAGAACTACCAGTATTACGACCAGGAATATGACTTCCCTGGAGTTTCTGTGGACAGGTGTCTTTTATACAGGTAACAATTTCAAACAGGTGCAGTTAATACAGATAATGAGTGGAGAACAGGAGGGCGAATCGCATCTCTGCATGTCTGGCAGACATATCAGTGTGGATGACGGATCACCACCTCAAGCTGAACCTCGGCAAGACGGAGCTGCTCTTCCTCCCGGGGAAGGACTGCCCGTTCCATGATCTCGCCATCACGGTTGACAACTCCATTGTGTCCTCCTCCCAGAGCGCCAAGAACCTTGGCGTGATCCTGGACAACACCCTGTCGTTCTCAACCAACATCAAGGCGGTGGCCCGTTCCTGTAGGTTCATGCTCTACAACATCCGCAGAGTACGACCCTGCCTCACACAGGAAGCGGCGCAGGTCCTAATCCAGGCACTTGTCATCTCCCGTCTGGATTACTGCAACTCGCTGTTGGCTGGGCTCCCTGCCTGTGCCATTAAACCCCTTCAACTCATCCAGAACGCCGCAGCCCGTCTGGTGTTCAACCTTCCCAAGTTCTCTCACGTCACCCCGCTCCTCCGTTCTCTCCACTGGCTTCCAGTTGAAGCTCGCATCCGCTACAAGACCATGGTGCTTGCCTACGGAGCTGTGAGGGGAACGGCACCTCAGTACCTCCAGGCTCTGATCAGGCCCTACACCCAAACAAGGGCACTGCGTTCATCCACCTCTGGCCTGCTCGCCTCCCTACCACTGAGGAAGTACAGCTCCCGCTCAGCCCAGTCAAAACTGTTCGCTGCTCTGGCCCCCCAATGGTGGAACAAACTCCCTCACGACGCCAGGACAGCGGAGTCAATCACCACCTTCCGGAGACACCTGAAACCCCACCTCTTTAAGGAATACCTAGGATAGGATAAGTATTCCCTCTCACCCCCCCCTTTAAGATTTAGATGCACTATTGTAAAGTGACTGTTCCACTGGATGTCATAAGGTGAATGCACCAATTTGTAAATCGCTCTGGATAAGAGCGTCTGCTAAATGACTTAAATGTAAATGTAAATGTTAAAGAAAAAGGTCTGTGAGAGCCAGAAGTCTTACTGGTTGGTAGGTGATCAAATACATATGTCATGCAATAAAATGGTAATTAATTACTTAAAAATCCTACAAGGTGATTTTCTGGATTTTTCTTTTAGATTCCGTCGCTCACAGTTGAAGTGTATATATGATAAAAATTACAGACCTCTACATGCTTTGTATGTAGGAAAACCTGCAAAATGTATCAAATACTTGTTCTGCCCACTGTACTTCCAAAGTTGTGGCAAAATGGCTTAAGGACAACAAAGTCAAGGTATAGGACATTTGTGGGCAGAACTGAAATAAACGTGTGCGAGCAAGGAGGCCTAAAAACCTGACTCCGTTACACCAGCTCTGTCAGGAGGAATGGGCCAAAATGCATCCAACTTATTGTGGGAAGCTTGTGGAAGGCTACCCAAAACGTTTGCACCAAGTTAAACAATTTAAAGGCAATGCTACCAAATACTAATTGAGTGTATGTAAACTTCTGACCCATTGGAAATGTGATGATAGAAATAAAAGCTGAAATAAATCATTCTCTCTACTATTATTCTGACATTTCACATTCTTAAAATAAAGTGGTGATCATATCTGACTTAAAACAGGGAATTTTTACTAGGATTAAATGTCAGGAATTGTTTAAATGTATATGGCTAAGATGTATGTAAAACTTCCGACTTCAACTGTATATATTTTAGAATAAGGCTGTAATGTAACAAAATGTGCAAAGTCAATGGGTTTGAATTATTTCTGAATGCACTGTACATGTGATGGAGGAGCCATCTGATGTTACATACTGTCCATGTGATGGAGGAGCCATCTGATGTTACATACTGTCCATGTGATGGAGGAGCCATCTGATGTTACATACTGTCCATGTGATGGAGGAGCCATCTGATGTTACATACTGTCCATGTGATGGAGGAGCCATCTGATGTTACATACTGTACATGTGATGGAGGAGCCATCTGATGTTACATACTGTCCATGTGATGGAGGAGCCATCTGATGTTACATACTGTCCATGTGATGGAGGAGCCATCTGATGTTACATACTGTCCATGTGATGGAGGAGCCATCTGATGTTACATACTGTCCATGTGATGGAGGAGCCATCTGATGTTACATACTGTACATGTGATGGAGGAGCCATCTGATGTTACATACTGTCCATGTGATGGAGGAGCCATCTGATGTTACATACTGTCCATGTGATGGAGGAGCCATCTGATGTTACATACTGTACATGTGATGGAGGAGCCATCTGATGTTACATACTGTACATACTCTGATGTTACATGTGATGGAGGAGCCATCTGATGTTACATACTGTACATGTGATGGAGGAGCCATCTGATGTTACATACTGTACATGTGATGGAGGAGCCATCTGATGTTACATACTGTACATGTGATGGAGGAGCCATCTGATGTTACATACTGTCCATGTGATGGAGGAGCCATCTGATGTTACATACTGTCCATGTGATGGAGGAGCCATCTGATGTTACATACTGTACATGTGATGGAGGAGCCATCTGATGTTACATACTGTACATGTGATGGAGGAGCCATCTGATGTTACATACTGTACATGTGATGGAGGAGCCATCTGATGTTACATACTGTACATGTGATGGAGGGTGTTTCTGTGTGATCCTAGGTAACAGACATGATGCAGAAAGCACTCTTCGACTTTTTAAAACACAGATTTGAAGGGAGGTGAGTTATACAGGTTGTATCAACTGTGGATTTGACAATAAATAAAATATACATATTGTTTATCCAAAAGTTTTAACTTCAACTAAAATATCACGTTTTCTCTGTGTTTCTCAGAATTACTATAACTCGTGTGACTGCAGACATCGCTCTAGCGAAGCGGTCCATACTCAACAACCCCAACAAGAAAGCCCTGATGGACCGCTCAAACACACGCTCTAACCTAGGTAAGGTATCTAACCCCAGCCCTAATCCTCTAACCCCAACCCCCGTAATCCTAACTGTGTCATGGTAACTAATCTAGATTAAAGTATGGGCTAACACACCTTACCACAGGAACTAACACATTCGCTAAACTCACCAGAAAACTTAACAGTTAATTTCCTTTTTGTTTGTCTAGAACCCTGTGGGTCATAATGTTCGCTAATAATGTACTATTGCTGGCTGGCTATTGATCAGTTACTTGCACAGTAGATTATTGTTGATTTGGGGTTGGGTCTCAAAATAATCAGAACACTTACAGGTACCATACTTTACAATACAATATTATAGCAACCATATTTTAAAATACAATGTTATAGAAATCAAATCAAATGTATTTATATAGCCCTTCGTACATCAGCTGATATATCAACGTGCTGTACAGAAACCCTGCCTAAAAACCCAAACAGCAAGCAATGCAGGTGTAGAAGCACGGTGGCTAGGAAAAACTCCCTAGAAAGGCCAAAACCTAGGAAGAAACCTAGAGAGGAACCGGGCTATGTGGTGTGGCCAGTCCTCTTCTGGCTGTGCCGGGTGGAGATTATAAAAGAACATGGCCAAGATGTTCAAATGTTCATACGTAGAATGTATGCACACATGACTGTAAGTCGCTTTGGATAAAAGCGTCTGCTAAATGGCATATATTATTATTATTATATTATTCATAAATTACCAGCATGGTCCAATAATAATAAGGCAGAACAGTTGAAACTGGAGCAGCAGCACGGCCAGGTGGACTGGAGACAGCAAGGAGTCATCATGTCAGGTAGTCCTGAGGCATGGTCCTAGGGCTCAGGTCCTCCGAGAGAGAGAAAGAAAGAGAGAAAGAGAGAATTAGAGAGAGCACACTTAAATTAACACAGGACACCGAATAGGACAGGAGAAGTACTCCAGATATAACAAACTGACCCTAGCCCCCCGACACCATAAACTACTGCAGCATAAATACTGGAGGCTGAGACAGGAGGGGTCAGGAGACACTGTGGCCCCATCCGAAGACACCCCCGGACAGGGCCAAACAGGAAGGATATAACCCACCCACTTTGCCAAAGCACAGCCCCCACACCACTAGAGGGTTATCTTCAACCACCAACTTACCATCCTGAGACAAGGCTGAGTATAGCCCACAAAGATCTCCGCCACGGCACAACCCAAGGGGGAGGCGCCAACCCAGACAGGATGATCACATCAAGAAACCATACAGTGATCGGTCAGGTTTATAAAATAAATATTACACCCAATCAGAACAGGTTTATATCGGGGTAATGCCCATACCCAGTCAGAGCAGGTTTATATCGGGGTAATGCCAATACCCAATCAGAACAGGTTAATGTCGGGGTAATGCCCATACCCAATCAAACCTGGTTTATGTCGGGGTAATGTCCATACTCAATCAAACCAGGTTTATATCGGGGTAATGTCCATACCCTAACAGACCAGGTTTATATCGGGGTAATGCCCATACCCAATCAGACCAGGTTTATATCGGGGTAATGCCCATACCCAATCAGACCAGGTTTATATCGGGGTAATGCCCATACCCAATCAGACCAGGTTTATATCGGGGTAATGTCCATACCCTAACAGACCAGGTTTATATCGGGGTAATGTCCATACCCTAACAGACCAGGTTTATATCGGGGTAATGTCCATACCCTAACAGACCAGGTTTATATCGGGGTAATGTCCATACCCAATCAAATCGGGTTTATATCGGGGTAATGTCCATACCCTAACAGACCAGGTTTATATCGGGGTAATGTCCATACCCTAACAGACCAGGTTTATATCGGGGTAATGTCCATTCCCAAACAGACCAGGTTTATATTGAGGTAATGTATCATACCACATCAGAACAGGGTTGATAATGAGGTAATGTATCATACCCGGTTCCACCTGTCACTAGAGACCGTCCTAGAGACATTAATGACACTCAGTGTGTTCAATTTACTCATTATGATTTCCCTGTTAAAAGATGCGTTTTCTGTTGCCCTTTGCAGAAGCTTGAATTATTTACTATGTTCGTTCGTTTCCTGAGTGAGTTTTCGAAACCTAGTGTTTGTTGGTTTTTCAAGTGAACTGTGATCTTGCGGTTTCCTTTTCTCAGTGAAGTACTATGTTATGTCACACACCCAATCAGGACAGGGTCTACAGTATATTGACTAACCTAACTGTACAGTAGTGGGAAAGTAATTAACTTGGTTCTTTACCCCCTGTCCCTCTCTTTGCTGTCTGGTTCCAGATACTGCTGGTATGTACAATACTACTAATATTATATAGTACATTAACCATAGTGTAAGCAGGTGTATGACTAAAACAGTGTTAGCTCATTTGAGTCTGACCCTCTTCCTCACTGCTGTTCAAAGAGCAATTGTTGAGAAACCCTCCCACTGGTCTACGTGTAGATTGTTCTGTATAGAAACCCTCCCACTGGTCTACGTGTAGATTGTTCTGTATAGAAACCCTCCCACTGGTCTACGTGTAGACTGTTCTGTATAGAAACCCTCCCACTGGTCTACGTGTAGACTGTTCTATATAGAAACCCTCCTTCACTTTAAGAAGCCAGTGACACTTTAAGAAGCCAGAGCCACTTTAAGAAGCCAGTGCCACTTTAAGAAGCCAGAGCCACTTTAAGAAGCCAGAGCCACTTTAAGAAGCCAGTGCCACTTTAAGAAGCCAGTGCCACTTTAAGAAGTCAGTGCCCTTTTAAGAAGCCAGTGCCCTTTAAAGAAGCCAGTGCCCTTTAAAGAAGCCAGTGCCCTTTTCAGAAGCCAGAGCCACTTTAAGAAGCCAGTGACACTTTAAGAAGCCAGAGACACTTTAAGAAGCCAGCGCCCTTTTAAGAAGCCAGCGCCCTTTTAAGAAGCCAGCGCCCTTTTAAGAAGCCAGTGCCCTTTTCAGAAGCCAGAGCCACTTTAAGAAGCCAGAGCCACTTTAAGAAGCCAGAGCCACTTTAAGAAGCCAGAGCCACTTTAAGAAGCCAGAGACACTTTCAGAAGACAGCGCCCTTTTTAGAAGCCAGCGCCACTTTAACAAGCCAGTGCCCTTTTTAGAAGCCAGCACCCTTTTAAGAAGCTAGTGCCCCTTTTGAAGAAAGCGCCCTTTTAAGAAGCCAGCGCCCTTTTAAGAAGCCAGTGCCCTTTTAAGAAGCCAGTGCCCTTTTAAGAAGCTGGTGCCCTTTTAAGAAGCCGGTGCCCTTTTAAGAAGCCGGTGCCCTTTTTAGAAGCCAGTGCCCTTTTAAGAAGCCGGTGCCCTTTTAAGAAGCCGGTGCCCTTTTAAGAAGCCGGTGCCCTTTTAAGAAGCCAGTGCCCTTTTAAGAAGCCAGTGCCCTTTTAAGAAGCCAGTGCCCTTTTTAGAAGCCCGTGCAACTTTAAGAGCTCTGTTGCATTATTGCCATAACCATGCTAGAAACTCAGTTTGTAGTTGCATTTTTTAAATGATGCAACTCTTGCAATTTTAGGAGTTAAGAAATAAACATGTTAGCTCTGGAAAGCCCCTTTTTAAATGCAGCCATAGAAACTGCTTTGGGCTCCCGAGTGGTGCAGTGGTCTAAGGCACTGCATCTCAGTGCAAGAGGCATCACTACAGTCCCTGGTTTGATTCCAGGCTATATCACATCCGGCCGTGTTTAGGAGTCCCATAGGACAGTGCACAATTGGCCCAGCGTCGTCCGGGTTTGCCCGGGGTAGGTGCGCCATTGTAAATAAGAATTTGTTCTTAAGTTACTTGCCAAGTTAAAGAAACGTTAAATATGCATTTCCCCTGTGATTGTAACTAGAAACAGGCTTTATATTAATTCATTATTGGATAACTGAATACAGTTTGACTTGTCTTTCCTTTCACACATTCCTTGTAACTCTATGGCACACCCCTGGGGAGGCGTGCCTCACACTTTGAAAACCTCTGCTCTAGACTGTGCTGTATAAAAGGACACAGTAGATGTGATCATTTATCCTGTAACATTTCGATACGTCAGGGCTTGTTTAGAAAGCTTAGGGTTTGATTGGAGGGTTAATTCATGGAGGTTTTAGTGACCACCATGCTCCATGTCTCTGCAGCCCAAATCCAGGGGGAGGTGGAGCGGATCTTTGAGCTAGCCCGGAGCCTACAACTGGTGGTTCTGGATGCAGACACAGTGAACCACCCCATCCAGCTGTCTAAAACATCTCTGGCCCCCATCCTGGTCTACATCAAGGTCTCCTCCCCCAAGGTAAGGTTCCTCAAAGCTGGGTTAGTAAAGGTTCCACACAGCTGGGTTAGTAAAGGTTCTATACAGCTGGGTTAGTAAAGGTTCTATTCAGCTGGGTTAGTAAAGGTTCCTCGCAGATGGGTTAGTAAGTGTACTATACAGCTGGGTTAGTAAGTGTACTATACAGCTGGGTTAGTGAGTGTACTATACAGCTGGGTTAGTAAAGGTACTATACAGCTGGGTTAGTACATGTACTATACAGCTGGGTTAGTAAAGGTACTATACAGCTGGGTTACTAAAGGTACTATACAGCTGGGTTAGTAAAGGTACTATACAGCTGGGTTAGTAAAGGTTCTATTCAGCTGGGTTAGTAAAGGTTCCTCGCAGCTGGGTTAGTAAGTGTACTATACAGCTGGGTTAGTAAGTGTACTATACAGCTGGGTTAGTGAGTGTACTATACAGCTGGGTTAGTGAGTGTACTATACAGCTGGGTTAGTACATGTACTATACAGCTGGGTTAGTAAAGGTACTATACAGCTGGGTTAGTAAAGGTACTATACAGCTGGGTTAGTAAAGGTTCTATTCAGCTGGGTTAGTTTTTATTTAAAATTTTTATTTCACCTTTATTTAACCAGGTAGGCTAGTTGAGAACAAGTTCTCATTTACAACTGTAACCTGGCCAAGATAAAGCATAGCAGTGTGAACAGACAACAACACAGAGTTACACATGGAGTAAACAATAAACAAGTCAATAACACAGTATAAAAAAAGAAAAAGAGTCTATATACATTGTGTGCAAAAAGCATGAGGAGGTAGGTGAATAATTACAATTTTGCATATTAACAAAGGAGTGATAAATGATCAGATGGTCATGTGCAGTCAGAGATACTGATGTGCAGAAAAATAAATAAATAAAAACAGTATGGGGATGAGGTAGGTAAATTGGGTGGGCTATTTACCGATGGACTATGAACAGCTGCAGCGATCGGTTAGCTGCTCAGATAGCAGATGGTGAGGGAGATAAAAGTCTCCAACTTCAGCGATTTTTGCAATTCGTTTCAGTCACAGGCAGCAGAGAACTGGAAGGAAAGGCAGCCATATGAGGTGTTGGCTTTAGGGATGATCAGTGGATCACTTGCTGGAGCGCGTGCTACGTGTGGGTGTTGCCATCACGACCAGTGAACTGAGATAAGGCGGAACTTTACCTAGCATGGACCTGTAGATGACCTGGAGCTGGCGGCGAATATGTAGCGAGGGCCAGCCGACTAGAGCATACAGGTCGCAGTGGTGGGTGGTATAAGGTGCTTTAGTAACAAAACGAATGGCACTGTGATAAAATGCATCCAGTTTGCTGAGTAGAGTATTGGAAGCTATTTTGTAGATGACATCGCCCGAAGTCGAGGATCGGTAGGATAGTCAGTTTTACTAGGGTAAGTTTGGTGGTGTTAGTGAAGGAGGCTTTGTTGCGGAATCGAAAGCAGACTCTAGATTTGATTTTAGATTGGAGATGTTTGATATGAGTCTGGAAGGAGAGTTTACTGTCTAGCCAGACACCTAGGTACTTATAGATGTCCACATATTGTAGGTCGGAACCATCCAGGGTGGTGATGCTAGTCGTGCGTGCGGGTGCAGGCAGCGAATGGTTGAAAAGCATGCATTTGGTTTTACTAGCGTTTTAGAGCAGTTGGAGGCCACGGAAGGAGTGTTGTATGGCATTGAAGCTTGTTTGGAGGTTAGATAGCACAGTGTCCAAGGAAGGGCCAGAAGTCGAAAGCCTTGCCCAGGTCGATGAAGACGGCTGCACAGTACTGTCTTTTATCGATGGTGGTTATGATATCGTTTAATAAAGGTTCCTGACAGCTGGGTTAGTAAAGGTTCTATTCAGATGGGTTAGTAAAGGTTTTTGACAGCTGGGTTAGTAAATGTTCTATTCAGCTGGGTTTGTAAAGGTTCCTGACAGCTGGGTTAGTAAAGGTTCCTGACAGCTGGGTTAGTAAAGGTTCCTGACAGCTGGGTTAGTAAAGGATCCTGACAGCTGGGTTAGTAAAGGTTCCTGACAGCTGGGTTAGTAAAGGTTCTATTCAGCTGGGTTAGTAAAGGTTCTATTCAGCTGGGTTAGTAAAGGTTCCTGACAGCTGGGTTAGTAAATGTTCTATTCGCTGGGTTAGTAAAGGTTCCTGACAGCTGGGTTAGTAAAGGTTCCTGACAGCTGGGTTAGTAAAGGTTCCTGACAGCTGGGTTAGTAAAGGTTCCTGACAGCTGGGTTAGTAAAGGTTCCTGACAGCTGGGTTAGTAAAGGTTCCTGACAGCTGGGTTAGTAAAGGTTCCTGACAGCTGGGTTAGTAAAGGTTCCTGACAGCTGGGTTAGTAAAGGTTCCTGACAGCTGGGTTAGTAAAGGTTCCTGACAGCTGGGTTAGAAAAGGTTCCTGACAGCTGGGTTAGTAAAGGTTCCTGACAGCTGGGTTAGTAAAGGTTCCTTACAGCTGGGTTAGTAAAGGTTCCTGACAGCTGGGTTAGTAAAGGTTCCTGACAGCTGGGTTAGTAAAGGTTCCTGACAGCTGGGTTAGTAAAGGTTCCTGACAGCTGGGTTTGTAAAGGTTCCTGACAGCTGGGTTTGTAAAGGTTCTATTCAGCTGGGTTAGTAAAGGTTCTATTCAGCTGGGTTAGTAAAGGTTCTATTCAGCTGGGTTAGTAAAGGTTCCTGACAGCTGGGTTAGTAAAGGTGCTATTCGCTGGGTTAGTAAAGGTTCTATTCAGCTGGGTTAGTAAAGGTTCCTGACAGCTGGGTTAGTAAAGGTTCATGACAGCTGGGTTAGTAAAGGTTCCTGACAGCTGGGTTAGTAAAGGTTCCTGACAGCTGGGTTAGTAAAGGTTCCTGACAGCTGGGTTAGTAAAGGTTCCTGACAGCTGGGTTAGTAAAGGTTCCTGACAGCTGGGTTAGTAAAGGTTCCTGACAGCTGGGTTAGTAAAGGTTCCTGACAGCTGGGTTAGTAAAGGTTCCTGACAGCTGGGTTAGTAAAGGTTCCTGACAGCTGGGTTAGTAAAGGTTCCTGACAGGTGGGTTAGTAAAGGTTCTATTCAACTGGATTAGTAAAGGTTCTATTCAGCTGGGTTAGTAAAGGTTCTATTCAACTGGGTTAGTAAAGGTTCTATTCAGCTGAGTTAGTAAAGGTTCTATTCAGCTGGGTTAGTAAAGGTTCCTGACAGCTGGGTTAGTAAAGGTTCTATTCAGCTGGGTTAGTAAAGGTTCCTGACAGCTGGGTTAGTAAAGGTTCCTGACAGCTGGGTTAGTAAAGGTTCCTGACAGCTGGGTTAGTAAAGGTTCCTGACAGCTGGGTTAGTAAAGGTTCCTGACAGCTGGGTTAGTAAAGGTTCCTGACAGCTGGGTTAGTAAATGTTCCTGACAGCTGGGTTAGTAAAGGTTCCTGACAGCTGGGTTAGTAAAGGTTCCTGACAGCTGGGTTAGTAAAGGTTCCTGACAGCAGGGTTAGTAAAGGTTCCTGACAGCTGGGTTAGAAAAGGTTCCTGACAGCTGGGTTAGTAAAGGTTCCTGACAGCTGGGTTAGTAAAGGTTCCTGACAGCTGGGTTAGTAAAGGTTCCTGACAGCTGGGTTAGTAAAGGTTCTATTCAGCTGGGTTAGTAAAGGTTCTATTCAGCTGGGTTAGTAAAGGTTCTATTCAGCTGGGTTAGTAAAGGTTCCTGACAGCTGGGTTAGTAAAGGTTCTATTCAGCTGGGTTAGTAAAGGTTCTATTCAGCTGGGTTAGTAAAGGTTCTATTCAGCTGGGTTAGTAAAGGTTCTATTCAGCTGGGTTAGTAAAGGTTCTATTCAGCTGGGTTAGTAAAGGTTCCTGACAGCTGGGTTAGTAAAGGTTCCTGACAGCTGGGTTAGTAAAGGTTCTATTCAGCTGGGTTAGTAAAGGTTCTATTCACCTGGGTTAGTAAAGGTTCTATTCAGCTGGGTTAGTAAAGGTTCCTGACAGCTGGGTTAGTAAAGGTTCCTGACAGCTGGGTTAGTAAAGGTTCTATTCAGCTGGGTTAGTAAAGGTTCTATTCAGATGGGTTAGTAAAGGTTCCTGACAGCTGGGTTAGTAAAGGTTCTATTCAGCTGGGTTAGTAAAGGTTCCTGACAGCTGGGTTAGTAAAGGTTCCTTACAGCTGGGTTAGTAAAGGTTCCTGACAGCTGGGTTAGTAAAGGTTCCTGACAGCTGGGTTAGTAAAGGTTCCTGACAGCTGGGTTAGTAAAGGTTCCTGACAGCTGGGTTTGGTTTCCTGACAGCTGGGTTTGTAAAGGTTCTATTCAGCTGGGTTAAAAGGTTCTGACAGCTGGGTTAGTAAAGGTTCTATTCAGCTGGGTTAGTAAAGGTTCTATGGGTTAGTAAAGGTGCATTCAGCTGGGTTAGTAAAGGTTCTATTCAGCTGGGTTAGTAAAGGTTCCTGACAGCTGGGTTAGTAAAGGTTCTATGACAGCTGGGTTAGTAAAGGTTCTGACAGCTGGGTTAGTAAAGGTTCCTGACAGCTGGGTTAGTAAAGGTTCCTGACAGCTGGGTTAGTAAAGGTTCCTGACAGCTGGGTTAGTAAAGGTTCCTGACAGCTGGGTTAGTAAAGGTTCCTGACAGCTGGGTTAGTAAAGGTTCCTGACAGCTGGGTTAGTAAAGGTTCTGACAGCTGGGTTAGTAAAGGTTCCTGACAGCTGGGTTAGTAAAGGTTCTATTCAACTGACTATTCAGCTGGGTTAGTAAAGGTTCTATTCAGCTGGGTTAGTAAAGGTTCTATTCAGCTGGGTTTCTATTCAGCTGGGTTAGTAAAGGTTCCTGACAGCTGGGTTAGTAAAGGTTCTATTCAGCTGGGTTAGTAAAGGTTCCTGACAGCTGGGTTAGTAAAGGTTCCTGACAGCTGGGTTAGTAAAGGTTCCTGAAGTAAAGGTTCTGACAGCTGGGTTAGTAAAGGTTCCTGACAGCTGGGTTTGTAAAGGTTCTATTCAGCTGGGTTAGTAAAGGTTCCTGACAGCTGGGTTAGTAAAGGTTCCTGACAGCTGGGTTAGTAAATGTTCCTGACAGCTGGGTTAGTAAAGGTTCCTGACAGCTGGGTTAGTAAAGGTTCCTGACAGCTGGGTTAGTAAAGGTTCCTGACAGCTGGGTTAGTAAAGGTTCCTGACAGCTGGGTTAAAAGGTTCCTGACAGCTGGGTTAGTAAAGGTTCCTGACAGCTGGGTTAGTAAAGGTTCCTGACAGCTGGGTTAGTAAAGGTTCCTGACAGCTGGGTTAGTAAAGGTTCCTGACAGCTGGGTTAGTAAAGGTTCTATTCAGCTGGGTTAGTAAAGGTTCTATTCAGCTGGGTTAGTAAAGGTTCTATTCAGCTGGGTTAGTAAAGGTTCCTGACAGCTGGGTTAGTAAAGGTTCTATTCAGCTGGGTTAGTAAAGGTTCTATTCAGCTGGGTTAGTAAAGGTTCTATTCAGCTGGGTTAGTAAAGGTTCTATTCAGCTGGGTTAGTAAAGGTTCTATTCAGCTGGGTTAGTAAAGGTTCCTGACAGCTGGGTTAGTAAAGGTTCCTGACAGCTGGGTTAGTAAAGGTTCTATTCAGCTGGGTTAGTAAAGGTTCCTGACAGCTGGGTTAGTAAAGGTTCTATTCGCTGGGTTAGTAAAGGTTCTATTCAGCTGGGTTAGTAAAGGTTCTATTCAGCTGGGTTAGTAAAGGTTCCTGACAGCTGGGTTAGTAAAGGTTCCTGACAGCTGGGTTAGTAAAGGTTCTATTCAGCTGGGTTAGTAAAGGTTCTATTCACCTGGGTTAGTAAAGGTTCTATTCAGCTGGGTTAGTAAAGGTTCCTGACAGCTGGGTTAGTAAAGGTTCCTGACAGCTGGGTTAGTAAAGGTTCTATTCAGCTGGGTTAGTAAAGGTTCTATTCAGCTGGGTTAGTAAAGGTTCCTGACAGCTGGGTTAGTAAAGGTTCTATTCAGCTGGGTTAGTAAAGGTTCCTGACAGCTGGGTTAGTACAGGTTCCTTACAGCTGGGTTAGTAAAGGTTCCTGACAGCTGGGTTAGTAAAGGTTCCTGACAGCTGGGTTAGTAAAGGTTCCTGACAGCTGGGTTAGTAAAGGTTCCTGACAGCTGGGTTTGTAAAGGTTCCTGACAGCTGGGTTTGTAAAGGTTCTATTCAGCTGGGTTAGTAAAGGTTCTATTCAGCTGGGTTAGTAAAGGTTCTATTCAGCTGGGTTAGTAAAGGTTCCTGACAGCTGGGTTAGTAAAGGTGCTATTCGCTGGGTTAGTAAAGGTTCTATTCAGCTGGGTTAGTAAAGGTTCCTGACAGCTGGGTTAGTAAAGGTTCATGACAGCTGGGTTAGTAAAGGTTCCTGACAGCTGGGTTAGTAAAGGTTCCTGACAGCTGGGTTAGTAAAGGTTCCTGACAGCTGGGTTAGTAAAGGTTCCTGACAGCTGGGTTAGTAAAGGTTCCTGACAGCTGGGTTAGTAAAGGTTCCTGACAGCTGGGTTAGTAAAGGTTCCTGACAGCTGGGTTAGTAAAGGTTCCTGACAGGTGGGTTAGTAAAGGTTCTATTCAACTGGATTAGTAAAGGTTCTATTCAGCTGGGTTAGTAAAGGTTCTATTCAACTGGGTTAGTAAAGGTTCTATTCAGCTGAGTTAGTAAAGGTTCTATTCAGCTGGGTTAGTAAAGGTTCCTGACAGCTGGGTTAGTAAAGGTTCTATTCAGCTGGGTTAGTAAAGGTTCCTGACAGCTGGGTTAGTAAAGGTTCCTGACAGCTGGGTTAGTAAAGGTTCCTGACAGCTGGGTTAGTAAAGGTTCCTGACAGCTGGGTTTGTAAAGGTTCTATTCAGCTGGGTTAGTAAAGGTTCCTGACAGCTGGGTTAGTAAAGGTTTCCTGACAGCTGGGTTAGTAAAGGTTCCTGACAGCTGGGTTAGTAAAGGTTCCTGACAGCTGGGTTAGTAAAGGTTCCTGACAGCTGGGTTAGTAAATGTTCCTGACAGCTGGGTTAGTAAAGGTTCCTGACAGCTGGGTTAGTAAAGGTTCCTGACAGCTGGGTTAGTAAAGGTTCCTGACAGCAGGGTTAGTAAAGGTTCCTGACAGCTGGGTTAGAAAAGGTTCCTGACAGCTGGGTTAGTAAAGGTTCCTGACAGCTGGGTTAGTAAAGGTTCCTGACAGCTGGGTTAGTAAAGGTTCCTGACAGCTGGGTTAGTAAAGGTTCTATTCAGCTGGGTTAGTAAAGGTTCTATTCAGCTGGGTTAGTAAAGGTTCTATTCAGCTGGGTTAGTAAAGGTTCCTGACAGCTGGGTTAGTAAATGTTCTATTCAGCTGGGTTAGTAAAGGTTCTATTCAGCTGGGTTAGTAAAGGTTCTATTCAGCTGGGTTAGTAAAGGTTCTATTCAGCTGGGTTAGTAAAGGTTCTATTCAGCTGGGTTAGTAAAGGTTCCTGACAGCTGGGTTAGTAAAGGTTCCTGACAGCTGGGTTAGTAAAGGTTCTATTCAGCTGGGTTAGTAAAGGTTCTATTCACCTGGGTTAGTAAAGGTTCTATTCAGCTGGGTTAGTAAAGGTTCCTGACAGCTGGGTTAGTAAAGGTTCCTGACAGCTGGGTTAGTAAAGGTTCTATTCAGCTGGGTTAGTAAAGGTTCTATTCAGCTGGGTTAGTAAAGGTTCCTGACAGCTGGGTTAGTAAAGGTTCTATTCAGCTGGGTTAGTAAAGGTTCCTGACAGCTGGGTTAGTACAGGTTCCTTACAGCTGGGTTAGTAAAGGTTCCTGACAGCTGGGTTAGTAAAGGTTCCTGACAGCTGGGTTAGTAAAGGTTCCTGACAGCTGGGTTAGTAAAGGTTCCTGACAGCTGGGTTTGTAAAGGTTCCTGACAGCTGGGTTTGTAAAGGTTCTATTCAGCTGGGTTAGTAAAGGTTCTATTCAGCTGGGTTAGTAAAGGTTCTATTCAGCTGGGTTAGTAAAGGTTCCTGACAGCTGGGTTAGTAAAGGTGCTATTCGCTGGGTTAGTAAAGGTTCTATTCAGCTGGGTTAGTAAAGGTTCCTGACAGCTGGGTTAGTAAAGGTTCATGACAGCTGGGTTAGTAAAGGTTCCTGACAGCTGGGTTAGTAAAGGTTCCTGACAGCTGGGTTAGTAAAGGTTCCTGACAGCTGGGTTAGTAAAGGTTCCTGACAGCTGGGTTAGTAAAGGTTCCTGACAGCTGGGTTAGTAAAGGTTCCTGACAGCTGGGTTAGTAAAGGTTCCTGACAGCTGGGTTAGTAAAGGTTCCTGACAGCTGGGTTAGTAAAGGTTCCAGCTGGGTTAGTAAATGTTCCTGACAGCTGGGTTAGTAAAGGTTCCTGACAGCTGGGTTAGTAAAGGTTCAGCTGGGTTAGTAAATGTTCCTGACAGCTGGGTTAGTAAAGGTTCCTGACAGCTGGGTTAGTAAAGGTTCCTGACAGCTGGGTTAGTAAAGGTTCCTGACAGCTGGGTTAGTAAAGGTTCCTGACAGCTGGGTTAGTAAAGGTTCCTGACAGCTGGGTTAGTAAAGGTTCCTGACAGCTGGGTTAGTAAAGGTTCCTGACAGCTGGGTTAGTAAATGTTCCTGACAGCTGGGTTAGTAAAGGTTCCTGACAGCTGGGTTAGTAAAGGTTCCTGACAGCTGGGTTAGTAAAGGTTCCTGACAGCTGGGTTAGTAAAGGTTTCCTGACAGCTGGGTTAGTAAAGGTTCCTGACAGCTGGGTTCCTGAGCTGGGTTAAAAAGGTTCCTGACAGCTGGGTTAGTAAAGGTTCCTGACAGCTGGGTTAGTAAAGGTTCCTGACAGCTGGGTTAGTAAGCTGGGTTAGGTTCTATTCAGCTGGGTTAGTAAAGGTTCTATTCAGCTGGGTTAGTAAAGGTTCTATTCAGCTGGGTTAGTAAAGGTTCCTGACAGCTGGGTTAGTAAAGGTTCTATTCAGCTGGGTTAGTAAAGGTTCTATTCAGCTGGGTTAGTAAAGGTTCTATTCAGCTGGGTTAGTAAAGGTTCTATTCAGCTGGGTTAGTAAAGGTTCTATTCAGCTGGGTTAGTAAAGGTTCCTGACAGCTGGGTTAGTAAAGGTTCCTGACAGCTGGGTTAGTAAAGGTTCTATTCAGCTGGGTTAGTAAAGGTTCTATTCAGCTGGGTTAGTAAAGGTTCTATTCAGCTGGGTTAGTAAAGGTTCCTGACAGCTGGGTTAGTAAAGGTTCCTGACAGCTGGGTTAGTAAAGGTTCTATTCAGCTGGGTTAGTAAAGGTTCTATTCAGCTGGGTTAGTAAAGGTTCCTGACAGCTGGGTTAGTAAAGGTTCTATTCAGCTGGGTTAGTAAAGGTTCCTGACAGCTGGGTTAGTAAAGGTTCCTGACAGCTGGGTTAGTAAAGGTTCCTGACAGCTGGGTTAGTAAAGGTTCCTGACAGCTGGGTTAGTAAAGGTTCCTGACAGCTGGGTTAGTAAAGGGTCCTGACAGCTGGGTTAGTAAAGGTTCCTGACAGCTGGGTTAGTAAAGGTTCCTGACAGCTGGGTTAGTAAAGGTTCCTGACAGCTGGGTTAGTAAAGGTTCCTGACAGCTGGGTTAGTAAAGGTTCCTGACAGCTGGGTTAGTAAAGGTTCCTGACAGCTGGGTTTGTAAAGGTTCCTGACAGCTGGGTTAGTAAAGGTTCCTGACAGCTGGGTTAGTAAAGGTTCTATTCAGCTGGGTTAGTAAAGGTTCTATTCAGCTGGGTTTGTAAAGGTTCTATTCAGCTGGGTTAGTAAAGGTTCTATTCAGCTGGGTTAGTAAAGGTTATATTCAGCTGGGTTAGTAAAGGTTCTATTCAGCTGGGTTAGTAAAGGTTCTATTCAGCTGGGTTAGTAAAGGTTCCTGACAGCTGGGTTAGTAAAGGTTCCTGACAGCTGGGTTAGTAAAGGTTCCTGACAGCTGGGTTAGTAAAGGTTCCTGACAGCTGGGTTAGTAAAGGTTCCTGACAGCTGGGTTAGTAAAGGTTCCTGACAGCTGGGTTAGTAAAGGTTCTATTCAGCTGGGATAGTAAAGGTTCCTGACAGCTGGGTTAGTAAAGGTTCCTGACAGCTGGGTTAGTAAAGGTTCTATTCACCTGGGTTAGTAAAGGTTCTATTCAGCTGGGTTAGTAAAGGTTCTATTCAGCTGGGTTAGTAAAGGTTCCTGGCAGCTGGGTTAGTAAAGGTTCTATTCAGCTGGGTTAGTAAAGGTTCTATTCAGATGGGTTAGTAAAGGTTCCTGACAGCTGGGTTAGTAAAGGTTCTATTCAGCTGGGTTAGTAAAGGTTCTATTCAGCTGGGTTAGTAAAGGTTCCTGACAGCTGGGTTAGTAAAGGTTCTCATCAGCTGGGTTAGTAAAGGTTCCTGACAGCTGGGTTAGTAAAGGTTCTATTCGCTGGGTTAGTAAAGGTTCTATTCAGTTGGGTTAGTAAAGGTTCTATTCAGCTGGGTTAGTAAAGGTTCTATTCAGCTGGGTTAGTAAAGGTTCCTGACAGCTGGGTTAGTAAAGGTTCCTGGCAGCTGGGTTAGTAAAGGTTCTATTCAGCTGGGTTAGTAAAGGTTCTATTCAGATGGGTTAGTAAAGGTTCCTGACAGCTGGGTTAGTAAAGGTTCTATTCAGCTGGGTTAGTAAAGGTTCTATTCAGCTGGGTTAGTTCCTGACAGCTGGGTTTGTAAAGGTTCCTGACAGCTGGGTTAGTAAAGGTTCCTGACAGCTGGGTTTGTAAAGGTTCCTGACAGCTGGGTTAGTAAAGGTTCCTGACAGCTGGGTTAGTAAAGGTTCCTGACAGCTGGGTTAGTAAAGGTTCCTGACAGCTGGGTTAGTAAAGGTTCCTGACAGCTGGGTTAGTAAAGGTTCCTGACAGCTGGGTTAGTAAAGGTTCCTGACAGCTGGGTTAGTAAAAAGGTTCCTGACAGCTGGGTTAGTAAAGGTTCTATTCTGACAGCTGGGTTAGTAAAGGTTCTATTCAGATGGGTTAGTAAAGGTTCTGATTCTGACAGCTGGGTTAGTAAAGGTTCTATTCAGCTGGGTTAGTAAAGGTTCTATTCAGCTGGGTTAGTAAAGGTTCCTGACAGCTGCTGGTTAGTAAAGGTTCCTGACATTCAGCTGGGTTAGTAAAGGTTCCTGACAGCTGGGTTAGTAAAGGTTCTGACAGCTGGGTTAGTAAAGGTTCCTGACAGCTGGGTTAGTAAAGGTTCCTGACAGCTGGGTTAGTAAAGGTTCTGACAGCTGGGTTAGTAAAGGTTCTGACAGCTGGGTTAGTAAAGGTTCCTGACAGCTGGGTTAGTAAACAGCTGTTCCTGACAGCTGGGTTAGTAAAGGTTCTATTCAGCTGGGTTACATTCAGCTGGGTTAGTAAAGGTTCTCCTGACAGCTGGGTTAGTAAAGGTTCCTGACAGCTGGGTTAGTAAAGGTTCCTGACAGCTGGGTTAGTAAAAGGTTCCAGCTGACAGCTGGGTTAGTAAAGGTTCCTGACAGCTGGGTTAGTAAAGGTTCCTGACAGCTGGGTTAGTAAAGGTTCCTGACAGCTGGGTTAGTAAAGGTTCTATTCAGCTGACAGCTGGGTTAGTAAAGGTTCCTGACAGCTGGGTTTGTAAAGGTTCTATTCTGAGTAAAGGTTCTACAGCTGGGTTAGTAGCTGGGTTTGGGTTAGTAAAGGTTCCTGACAGCTGGGTTAGTAAAGGTTCCTGACAGCTGGGTTAGTAAAGGTTCCTGACAGCTGGGTTAGTAAAGGTTCCTGACAGCTGGGTTAGTAAAGGTTCTATTCAGCTGGGTTAGTAAAGGTTCTATTCAGCTGGGTTAGTAAAGGTTCCTGACAGCTGGGTTATTAAAGGTTCTATTCGCTGGGTTAGTAAAGGTTCTGACAGGTTCCTGACAGCTGGGTTAGTAAAGGTTCCTGACAGCTGGGTTAGTAAAGGTTCCTGACAGCTGGGTTAGTAAAGGTTCCTGACAGCTGGGTTAGTAAAGGTTCCTGACAGCTGGGTTAGTAAAGGTTCCTGACAGCTGGGTTAGTAAAGGTTCCTGACAGCTGGGTTAGTAAAGGTTCCTGACAGCTGGGTTAGTAAAGGTTCCTGACAGCTGGGTTAGTTCTGAAGCTGTTCTATTCAGCTGGGTTAGTAAAGGTTCCTGACAGCTGGGTTAGTAAAGGTTCTGATTTAGCTGGGTTAGCTGGGTTAGTAAAGGTTCTATTCAGCTGGGTTAGTAAAGGTTCTATTCAGCTGGGTTAGTAAAGGTTCCTGACAGCTGGGTTAGTAGCTGGGTTAGTAAAGGTTCTATTCAGCTGGGTTAGTAAAGGTTCTATTCAGCTGGGTTAGTAAAGGTTCCTGACAGCTGGGTTAGTAAAGGTTCTATTCAGCTGGGTTAGTAAAGGTTCTATTCAGCTGGGTTAGTAAAGGTTCTGGGTTAGTAAAGGTTCCTGACAGCTGGGTTCTAGTAAAGGTTCCAGCTGGGTTAGTGGGTTCCTGACAGCTGGGTTAGTAAAGGTTCCTGACAGCTGGGTTAGTAAAGGTTCTATTCAGCTGGGTTAGTAAAGGTTCTATTCAGCTGGGTTAGTAAAGGTTCTATTCAGCTGGGTTAGTAAAGGTTCCTGACAGCTGGGTTAGTAAAGGTTCTATTCAGTTGGGTTAGTAAAGGTTCTATTCAGCTGGGTTAGTAAAGGTTCTATTCAGCTGGGTTAGTAAAGGTTCCTGACAGCTGGGTTAGTAAAGGTTCCTGACAGCTGGGTTTGTAAAGGTTCTATTCAGCTGGGTTAGTAAAGGTTCCTGACAGCTGGGTTAGTAAAGGTTCTATTCGCTGGGTTAGTAAAGGTTCTATTCACCTGGGTTAGTAAAGGTTCTATTCAGCTGGGTTAGTAAAGGTTCTATTCAGCTGGGTTAGTAAAGGTTCTATTCAGCTGGGTTAGTAAAGGTTCTATTCAGCTGGGTTAGTAAAGGTTCTATTCAGCTGGGTAAGTAAAGGTTCCTGACAGCTGGGTTAGTAAAGGTTCTATTCAGTAAAGGTTCCTGGCTGTTAGTAAAGGTTCTATTCAGCTGGGTTAGTAAAGGTTCTATTCAGCTGGGTTAGTAAAGGTTCCTGACAGCTGGGTTAGTAAAGGTTCCTGGGTTAGTAAAGGTTCTATTCAGCTGGGTTAGCTGGGTTAGTAAAGGTTCTATTCAGCTGGGTTAGTAAAGGTTCTATTCAGATGGGTTAGTAAAGGTTCCTGACAGCTGGGTTAGTAAAGGTTCTATTCAGCTGGGTTAGTAAAGGTTCTATTCAGCTGGGTTAGTAAAGGTTCCTGACAGCTGGGTTAGTAAAGGTTCCTGACAGCTGGGTTAGTAAAGGTTCTATTCAGCTGGGTTAGTAAAGGTTCCTGACAGCTGGGTTAGTAAAGGTTCTATTCAGCTGGGTTAGTAAAGGTTCTGATTCAGCTGACAGCTGGGTTAGTAAAGGTTCTATTCAGCTGGGTTAGTAAAGGTTCTATTCAGTAAAGGTGGGTTAGTAAAGGTTCTATTCAGCTGGGTTAGTAAAGGTTCTATTCAGCTGGGTTAGTAAAGGTTCCTGACAGCTGCTGGGTTAGTAAAGGTTCTATTCAGGGGTTAGTAAAGGTTCAGCTGGGTTAGTAAAGGTTCTATTCAGCTGGGTTAGTAAAGGTTCTATTCAGATGGGTTAGTAAAGGTTCCTGACAGCTGGGTTAGTAAAGGTTCTATTCAGCTGGGTTAGTAAAGGTTCTATTCAGCTGGGTTAGTAAAGGTTCCTGACAGCTGGGTTAGTAAAGGTTCCTGACAGCTGGGTTAGTAAAGGTTCCTGACAGCTGGGTTAGTAAAGGTTCCTGACAGCTGGGTTAGTAAAGGTTCCTGACAGCTGGGTTAGTAAAGGTTCCTGACAGCTGGGTTAGTAAAGGTTCCTGACAGCTGGGTTAGTAAAGGTTCCTGACAGCTGACAGCTGGGTTAGTAAAGGTTCCTGACAGCTGGGTTAGTAAAGGTTCCTGACAGCTGGGTTAGTAAAGGTTCCTGACAGCTGGGTTAGTAAAGGTTCCTGACAGCTGGGTTAGTAAAGGTTCCTGACAGCTGGGTTAGTAAAGGTTCCTGACAGCTGGGTTAGTAAAGGTTCCTGACAGCTGGGTTAGTAAAGGTTCCTGACAGCTGGGTTAGTAAAGGTTCCTGATTGGGTTACAGCTGGGTTAGTAAAGGTTCCTGACAGCTGGCTTAGTAAAGGTTCCTGACAGCTGGGTTAGTAAAGGTTCCCGACAGCTGGGTTAGTAAAGGTTCCTGACAGCTGGGTTTGTAAAGGTTCCTGAGAGCTGGGTTTGTAAAGGTTCCTGACAGCTGGGTTAGTAAAGGTTCCTGACAGCTGGGTTAGTAAAGGTTCCTGACAGCTGGGTTAGTAAAGGTTCCTGACAGCTGGGTTAGTAAAGGTTCTATTCAGCTGGGTTAGTAAAGGTTCTATTCAGCTGGGTTAGTAAAGGTTCTGACAGCTGGGTTAGTAAAGGTTCTATTCAGCTGGGTTAGTAAAGGTTCCTGACAGCTGGGTTAGTAAAGGTTCCTGACAGCTGGGTTAGTAAAGGTTCCTGACAGCTGGGTTAGTAAAGGTTCCTGACAGCTGGGTTAGTAAAGGTTCCTGACAGCTGGGTTAGTAAAGGTTCCTGACAGCTGGGTTAGTAAAGGTTCCTGACAGCTGGCTGGGTTAGTAAAGGTTCCTGACAGCTGGGTTAAAGGTTCCTGACAGCTGGGTTAGTTCTATTCAAAAAGGTTCCTGACAGCTGGGTTAGTAAAGGTTCTATTCAGCTGGGTTAGTAAAGGTTCCTGACAGCTGGGTTAGTAAAGGTTCTATTCAGCTGGGTTAGTAAAGGTTCTATTCAGCTGGGTTAGTAAAGGTTCTATTCAGCTGGGTTAGTAAAGGTTCCTGACAGCTGGGTTAGTAAAGGTTCCTGACAGCTGGGTTAGTAAAGGTTCTATTCAGCTGGGTTAGTAAAGGTTCTATTCAGCTGGGTTAGTAAAGGTTCCTGACAGCTGGGTTAGTAAAGGTTCTATTCAGCTGGGTTAGTAAAGGTTCTATTCAGCTGGGTTAGTAAAGGTTCCTGACAGCTGGGTTAGTAAAGGTTCCTGACAGCTGGGTTAGTAAAGGTTCTATTCAGCTGGGTTAGTAAAGGTTCCTGACAGCTGGGTTAGTAAAGGTTCCTGACAGCTGGGTTAGTAAAGGTTCCTGACAGCTGGGTTAGTAAAGGTTCCTGACAGCTGGGTTAGTAAAGGTTCCTGACAGCTGGGTTAGTAAAGGTTCCTGACAGCTGGGTTAGTAAAGGTTCCTGACAGCTGGGTTAGTAAAGGTTCCTGACAGCTGGGTTAGTAAAGGTTCCTGACAGCTGGGTTAGTAAAGGTTCTATTCAGCTGGGTTAGTAAAGGTTCTATTCAGCTGGGTTAGTAAAGGTTCTATTCAGCTGGGTTAGTAAAGGTTCCTGACAGCTGGGTTAGTAAAGGTTCCTGGCAGCTGGGTTAGTAAAGGTTCTATTCAGCTGGGTTAGTAAAGGTTCTATTCAGATGGGTTAGTAAAGGTTCCTGACAGCTGGGTTAGTAAAGGTTCTATTCAGCTGGGTTAGTAAAGGTTCTATTCAGCTGGGTTAGTAAAGGTTCCTGACAGCTGGGTTATTAAAGGTTCTATTCGCTGGGTTAGTAAAGGTTCCTGACAGCTGGGTTAGTAAAGGTTCCTGACAGCTGGGTTAGTAAAGGTTCCTGACAGCTGGGTTAGTAAAGGTTCCTGACAGCTGGGTTAGTAAAGGTTCCTGACAGCTGGGTTAGTAAAGGTTCCTGACAGCTGGGTTAGTAAAGGTTCCTGACAGCTGGGTTAGTAAAGGTTCCTGACAGCTGGGTTAGTAAAGGTTCTGACAGCTGGGTTAGTAAAGGTTCTGACAGCTGGGTTAGTAAAGGTTCAGCTGGGTTAGTAAAGGTTCCTGACAGCTGGGTTAGTAAAGGTTCTATTCAGCTGGGTTAGTAAAGGTTCTATTCAGCTGGGTTAGTAAAGGTTCTATTCAGCTGGGTTAGTAAAGGTTCCTGACAGCTGGGTTAGTAAAGGTTCCTGGCAGCTGGGTTAGTAAAGGTTCTGCTGGGTTAGTAAAGGTTCCTGAGGGTTAGTAAAGGTTCTATTCAGCTGGGTTAGTAAAGGTTCTATTCAGATGGGTTAGTAAAGGTTCCTGACAGCTGGGTTAGTAAAGGTTCTATTCAGCTGGGTTAGTAAAGGTTCTATTCAGCTGGGTTAGTAAAGGTTCCTGACAGCTGGGTTAGTAAAGGTTCCTGACAGCTGGGTTAGTAAAGGTTCCTGACAGCTGGGTTAGTAAAGGTTCTGACAGCTGGGTTAGTAAAGGTTCCTGACAGCTGGGTTAGTAAAGGTTCCTGACAGCTGGGTTAGTAAAGGTTCCTGACAGCTGGGTTAGTAAAGGTTCCTGACAGCTGGGTTAGTAAAGGTTCCAGCTGGGTTAGTAAAGGTTCAGCTGGGTTAGTAAAGGTTCCTGACAGCTGGGTTAGTAAAGGTTCCTGAGCTGGGTTAGTAAAGGTTCTGATTCAGCTGGGTTAGTAAAGGTTCCTGACAGCTGGGTTAGTAAAGGTTCCTGACAGCTGGGTTAGTAAAGGTTCTGACAGCTGGGTTAGTAAAGGTTCTGACAGCTGGGTTAGTAAAGGTTCTGACAGCTGGGTTAGTAAAGGTTCCTGACAGCTGGGTTAGTAAAGGTTCCTGACAGCTGGGTTAGTAAAGGTTCCTGACAGCTGGGTTAGTAAAGGTTCCTGACAGCTGGGTTAGTAAAGGTTCCTGACAGCTGGGTTAGTAAAGGTTCCAGCTGGGTTACAGCTGGGGGTTAGTAAAGGTTCTGACAGCTGGGTTAGTAAAGGTTCTGACAGCTGGGTTAGTAAAGGTTCCTGACAGCTGGGTTAGTAAAGGTTCCTGACAGCTGGGTTAGTAAAGGTTCTGACAGCTGGGTTAGTAAAGGTTCAGCTGGGTTAGTAAAGGTTCTGACAGCTGGGTTAGTAAAGGTTCTGATTCAGCTGGGTTAGTAAAGGTTCAGCTGGGTTAGTAAAGGTTCTGATTCAGCTGGGTTAGTAAAGGTTCTATTCAGCTGGGTTAGTAAAGGTTCTATTCAGCTGGGTTAGTAAAGGTTCCTGACAGCTGGGTTAGTAAAGGTTCCTGACAGCTGGGTTAGTAAAGGTTCTATTCAGCTGGGTTAGTAAAGGTTCTATTCAGCTGGGTTAGTAAAGGTTCAGCTGGGTTAGTAAAGGTTCCTGACAGCTGGGTTAGTAAAGGTTCCTGACAGCTGGGTTAGTAAAGGTTCCTGACAGCTGGGTTAGTAAAGGTTCTGACAGCTGGGTTAGTAAAGGTTCCTGACAGCTGGGTTAGTAAAGGTTCCAGCTGGGTTAGTAAAGGTTCAGCTGGGTTAGTAAAGGTTCCTGACAGCTGGGTTAGTAAAGGTTCCTGACAGCTGGGTTAGTAAAGGTTCCTGACAGCTGGGTTAGTAAAGGTTCTATTCCTGACAGCTGGGTTAGTAAAGGTTCCTGACAGCTGGGTTAGTAAAGGTTCTGACAGCTGGGTTAGTAAAGGTTCTATTCAGCTGGGTTAGTAAAGGTTCTATTCAGCTGGGTTAGTAAAGGTTCTGACAGCTGGGTTAGTAAAGGTTCTGATGGGTTAGTAAAGGTTCTATTCAGCTGGGTTAGTAAAGGTTCTGATTCAGCTGGGTTAGTTCCTGAAAAGGTTCCTGACAGCTGGGTTAGTAAAGGTTCTGACAGCTGGGTTAGTAAAGGTTCCTGACAGCTGGGTTAGTTCCTGACAGCTGGGTTCCTAAAGGTTCTGACAGCTGGGTTAGTAAAGGTTCTGACAGCTGGGTTAGTAGGTTCTGCTGGTTAGTAAAGGTTCCTGACAGCTGGGTTAGTAAAGGTTCCTGACAGCTGGGTTAGTAAAGGTTCCTGACAGCTGGGTTAGTAAAGGTTCTGACAGCTGGGTTAGTAAAGGTTCTGACAGCTGGGTTAGTAAAGGTTCCTGACAGCTGGGTTAGTAAAGGTTCCTGACAGCTGGGTTAGTAAAGGTTCCTGACAGCTGGGTTAGTAAAGGTTCCTGACAGCTGGGTTAGTAAAGGTTCCTGACAGCTGGGTTAGTAAAGGTTCCTGACAGCTGGGTTAGTAAAGGTTCCTGACAGCTGGGTTAGTAAAGGTTCCTGACAGCTGGGTTAGTAAAGGTTCCTGACAGCTGGGTTAGTAAAGGTTCTGACAGCTGGGTTAGTAAAGGTTCTGATTCAGCTGGGTTAGTAAAGGTTCTGACAGCTGGGTTAGTAAAGGTTCTGATTCAGCTGGGTTAGTAAAGGTTCTATTCAGCTTCTGACAGCTGGGTTAGTAAAGGTTCCTGACAGCTGGGTTAGTAAAGGTTCCTGACAGCTGGGTTAGTAAAGGTTCTGACAGCTGGGTTAGTAAAGGTTCCTGACAGCTGGGTTAGTAAAGGTTCTGACAGCTGGGTTAGTAAAGGTTCTGACAGCTGGGTTAGTAAAGGTTCTGACAGCTGGGTTAGTAAAGGTTCCTGACAGCTGGGTTAGTAAAGGTTCCTGACAGCTGGGTTAGTAAAGGTTCCTGACAGCTGGGTTAGTAAAGGTTCCTGACAGCTGGGTTAGTAAAGGTTCCTGACAGCTGGGTTAGTAAAGGTTCAGCTGGGTTAGTAAAGGTTCCTGACAGCTGGGTTAGTGACAGCTGGGTTAGTAAAGGTTCCTGACAGCTGGGTTAGTAAAGGTTCTGATTCAGCTGGGTTAGTAAAGGTTCTGACTGGGTTAGTAAAGGTTCTATTCAGCTGGGTTAGTAAAGGTTCCTGACAGCTGGGTTAGTAAAGGTTCTATGACAGCTGGGTTAGTAAAGGTTCCTGACAGCTTAGGGTTCCTGAGTTAAAGGTTCCTGACAGCTGGGTTAGTAAAGGTTCTATTCAGGTTCCTGACAGCTGGGTTAGTAAAGGTTCCTGACAGCTGGGTTCTGAGTGGGTTAAGGTTCCTGACAGCTGGGTTAGTAAAGGTTCCTGACAGCTGGGTTAGTAAAGGTTCCTGACAGCTGGGTTAGTAAAGGTTCCTGACAGCTGGGTTAGTAAAGGTTCCTGACAGCTGGGTTAGTAAAGGTTCTATTCAGCTGGGTTAGTAAAGGTTCCTGACAGCTGGGTTAGTAAAGGTTCTATTCAGCTGGGTTAGTAAAGGTTCTATTCTGGGTTAGTAAAGGTTAGTAAAGGTTCTATTCAGCTGGGTTAGTAAAGGTTCCTGACAGCTGGGTTAGTAAAGGTTCCTGGTAGCTGGGTTAGTAAAGGTTCTATTCAGCTGGGTTAGTAAAGGTTCTATTCAGCTGGGTTAGTAAAGGTTCCTGACAGCTGGGTTAGTAAAGGTTCCTGACAGCTGGGTTAGTAAAGGTTCTATTCAGCTGGGTTAGTAAAGGTTCTATTCAGCTGGGTTAGTAAAGGTTCCTGTCAGCTGGGTTAGTAAAGGTTCCTGACAGCTGGGTTAGTAAAGGTTCTATTCAGCTGGGTTAGTAAAGGTTCCTGACAGCTGGGTTAGTAAAGGTTCCTGACAGCTGGGTTAGTAAAGGTTCCTGACAGCTGGGTTAGTAAAGGTTCCTGACAGCTGGGTTAGTAAAGGTTCCTGACAGCTGGGTTAGTAAAGGTTCCTGACAGCTGGGTTAGTAAAGGTTCCTGACAGCTGGGTTAGTAAAGGTTCCTGACAGCTGGGTTAGTAAAGGTTCCTGACAGCTGGGTTAGTAAAGGTTCTATCCGCTGGGTTAGTAAAGGTTCTATTCAGCTGGGTTAGTAAAGGTTCTATTCAGCTGGGTTAGTAAAGGTTCCTGACAGCTGGGTTAGTAAAGGTTCTGACAGCTGGGTTAGTAAAGGTTCAGCTGGGTTAGTAAAGGTTCTATTCAGCTGGGTTAGTAAAGGTTCTATTCAGCTGGGTTAGTAAAGGTTCCTGACAGCTGGGTTAGTAAAGGTTCTATTCAGCTGGGTTAGTAAAGGTTCTATTCAGCTGGGTTAGTAAAGGTTCCTGACAGCTGGGTTAGTAAAGGTTCTATTCAGCTGGGTTAGTAAAGGTTCTGACAGCTGGGTGGGTTAGCTGGGTTAAAAGGTTCCTGACAGCTGGGTTAGTAAAGGTTCCTGACAGCTGGGTTAGTAAAGGTTCCTGACAGCTGGGTTAGTAAAGGTTCCTGACAGCTGACAGCTGGGTTAGTAAAGGTTCCTGACAGCTGGGTTAGTAAAGGTTCCTGACAGCTGGGTTAGTAAAGGTTCCTGACAGCTGGGTTAGTAAAGGTTCTGACAGCTGGGTTAGTAAAGGTTCCTGACAGCTGGGTTAGTAAAGGTTCTGACAGCTGGGTTTCTAGCTAAAAGGTTCTATTCAGCTGGGTTAGTAAAGGTTCTATTAGTAAAGGTTCAGCTGGGTTAGTAAAGGTTCTAGCTGGGTTAGTAAAGGTTCCTGACAGCTGGGTTAGTAAAGGTTCCTGGCAGCTGGGTTAGTAAAGGTTCTATTCAGCTGGGTTAGTAAAGGTTCTATTCAGATGGGTTAGTAAAGGTTCCTGACAGCTGGGTTAGTAAAGGTTCTATTCAGCTGGGTTAGTAAAGGTTCTATTCAGCTGGGTTAGTAAAGCTGTTCCTGACAGCTGGGTTAGTAAAGGTTCTATGACAGCTGGGTTAGTAAAGGTTCTATTCAGCTGGGTTAGTAAAGGTTCTATTCAGCTGGGTTAGTAAAGGTTCCTGACAGCTGGGTTAGTAAAGGTTCCTGACAGCTGGGTTAGTAAAGGTTCCTGACAGCTGGGTTAGTAAAGGTTCCTGACAGCTGGGTTAGTAAAGGTTCCTGACAGCTGGGTTAGTAAAGGTTCAGCTGGGTTAGTAAAGGTTCCTGACAGCTGGGTTAGTAAAGGTTCCTGCTGGGTTAGTAGGTTCTGGGTTAGTAAAGGTTCTATTCAGCTGGGTTAGTAAAGGTTCTATTCAGCTGGGTTAGTAAAGGTTCCTGACAGCTGGGTTAGTAAAGGTTCTATTCAGCTGGGTTAGTAAAGGTTCTATTCAGCTGGGTTAGTAAAGGTTCCTGACAGCTGGGTTAGTAAAGGTTCCAGCTGGGTTACAGCTGGGTTAGTAAAGGTTCTATTCAGCTGGGTTAGTAAAGGTTTAGTAAAGGTTCACAGCTGGGTTAGTAAAGGTTCCTGACAGCTGGGTTAGCTGGGTTAGTAAAGGTTCTATGACAGCTGGGTTAGTAAAGGTTCTATTCAGCTGGGTTAGTAAAGGTTCTATTCAGCTGGGTTAGTAAAGGTTCTATTCAGCTGGGTTAGTAAAGGTTCTATTCAGCTGGGTTAGTAAAGGTTCTATTCAGCTGGGTTAGTAAAGGTTCTGACAGCTGGGTTAGTAAAGGTTCTATTCAGCTGGGTTAGTAAAGGTTCTGATTCAGCTGGGTTAGTAAAGGTTCCTGACAGCTGGGTTAGTAAAGGTTCTATTCAGCTGACAGCTGGGTTAGTAAAGGTTCTGACAGCTGGGTTAGTAAAGGTTCCTGACAGCTGGGTTAGTAAAGGTTCCTGACAGCTGGGTTAGTAAAGGTTCCTGACAGCTGGGTTAGTAAAGGTTCCTGACAGCTGGGTTAGTAAAGGTTCTATTCAGCTGGGTTAGTAAAGGTTCTATTCAGCTGGGTTAGTAAAGGTTCTATTCAGCTGGGTTAGTAAAGGTTCCTGACAGCTGGGTTAGTAAAGGTTCCTGACAGCTGGGTTAGTAAAGGTTCTGATTCAGCTGGGTTAGTAAAGGTTCTATTCAGCTGGGTTAGTAAAGGTTCTGACAGCTGGGTTAGCTGGGTTAGTAAAGGTTCTGACAGCTGGGTTAGTAAAGGTTCCTGACAGCTGGGTTAGTAAAGGTTCCTGACAGCTGGGTTAGTAAAGGTTCTGACAGCTGGGTTAGTAAAGGTTCCTGACAGCTGGGTTAGTAAAGGTTCCTGACAGCTGGGTTAGTAAAGGTTCCTGACAGCTGGGTTAGTAAAGGTTCCTGACAGCTGGGTTAGTAAAGGTTCCTGACAGCTGGGTTAGTAAAGGTTCCTGACAGCTGGGTTAGTAAAGGTTCTGACAGCTGGGTTAGTAAAGGTTCTGACAGCTGGGTTAGTAAAGGTTCCTGACAGCTGGGTTAGTAAAGGTTCCTGACAGCTGGGTTAGTAAAGGTTCCTGACAGCTGGGTTAGTAAAGGTTCCTGACAGCTGGGTTAGTAAAGGTTCTGGGTTCAGCTGGGTTAGTAAAGGTTCTGACAGCTGGGTTAGTAAAGGTTCTGACAGCTGGGTTAGTAAAGGTTCCTGACAGCTGGGTTAGTAAAGGTTCTGACAGCTGGGTTAGTAAAGGTTCCTGACAGCTGGGTTAGTAAAGGTTCCTGACAGCTGGGTTAGTAAAGGTTCTATTCAGCTGGGTTAGTAAAGGTTCTATTCAGCTGGGTTAGTAAAGGTTCTATTCAGCTGGGTTAGTAAAGGTTCTATTCAGCTGGGTTAGTAAAGGTTCCTGACAGCTGGGTTAGTAAAGGTTCCTAACAGCTGGGTTAGTAAAGGTTCCTGACAGCTGGGTTAGTAAAGGTTCCTGACAGCTGGGTTAGTAAAGGTTCTATTCAGCTGGGTTAGTAAAGGTTCTGACAGCTGGGTTAGTAAAGGTTCCAGCTGGGTTAGTAAAGGTTCAGCTGGGTTAGTAAAGGTTCTATTCAGCTGGGTTAGTAAAGGTTCCAGCTGAGTAGCTGGCTGGGTTAGTAAAGGTTCTATTCAGCTGGGTTAGTAAAGGTTCTATTCAGCTGGGTTAGTAAAGGTTCTATTCAGCTGGGTTAGTAAAGGTTCTGATTCAGCTGGGTTAGTAAAGGTTCTATTCAGCTGGGTTAGTAAAGGTTCTATTCAGCTGGGTTAGTAAAGGTTCAGCTGGGTTATAAAGGTTCTGACAGCTGGGTTAGTAAAGGTTCCTGACAGCTGGGTTAGTAAAGGTTCTATTCAGCTGGGTTAGTAAAGGTTCTATTCAGCTGGGTTAGTAAAGGTTCCTGACAGCTGGGTTAGTAAAGGTTCTGACAGCTGGGTTAGCTGGGTTAGTAAAGGTTCTATTCAGCTGGGTTAGTAAAGGTTCCTGAAGCTGTTCTATTCAGCTGGGTTAGTAAAGGTTCTGATTCAGCTGGGTTAGTAAAGGTTCCTGACAGCTGGGTTAGTAAAGGTTCTGACAGCTGGGTTAGTAAGGTTCTGGGTTATTCAGCTGGGTTAGTAAAGGTTCTATTCAGCTGGGTTAGTAAAGGTTCCTGACAGCTGGGTTAGTAAAGGTTCTGACAGCTGGGTTAGTAAAGGTTCTGACAGCTGGGTTAGTAAAGGTTCAGCTGGGTTAGTAAAGGTTCTGACAGCTGGGTTAGTAAAGGTTCCTGACAGCTGGGTTAGTAAAGGTTCTGACAGCTGGGTTAGTAAAGGTTCCTGACAGCTGGGTTAGTAAAGGTTCAGCTGGGTTAGTAAAGGTTCAGCTGGGTTAGTAAAGGTTCTGACAGCTGGGTTAGTAAAGGTTCCTGACAGCTGGGTTAGTAAAGGTTCTATTCAGCTGGGTTAGTAAAGGTTCTATTCAGCTGGGTTAGTAAAGGTTCTGGGTTATAAAGGTTCAGCTGGGTTAGTAAAGGTTCCTGACAGCTGGGTTAGTAAAGGTTCCTGACAGCTGGGTTAGTAAAGGTTCTGATTCAGCTGGGTTAGTAAAGGTTCTGACAGCTGGGTTAGCTGGCTGGGTTAGTAAAGGTTCTGACAGCTGGGTTAGTAAAGGTTCCTGACAGCTGGGTTAGTAAAGGTTCCTGACAGCTGGGTTAGTAAAGGTTCCTGACAGCTGGGTTAGTAAAGGTTCTGACAGCTGGGTTAGTAAAGGTTCTATTCAGCTGGGTTAGTAAAGGTTCTGATTCAGCTGGGTTAGTAAAGGTTCTGACAGCTGGGTTAGTAAAGGTTCCTGACAGCTGGGTTAGTAAAGGTTCTATTCAGCTGGGTTAGTAAAGGTTCTGGGTTATTCAGCTGGGTTAGTAAAGGTTCTGATTCAGCTGGGTTAGTAAAGGTTCCTGACAGCTGGGTTAGTAAAGGTTCTATTCAGCTGGGTTAGTAAAGGTTCTGACAGCTGGGTTAGTAAAGGTTCCTGACAGCTGGGTTAGTAAAGGTTCTGATTCAGCTGGGTTAGTAAAGGTTCTGATTCAGCTGGGTTAGTAAAGCTGGGTTAGTAAAGGTTCTATTCAGCTGGGTTAGCTGGGTTAAAGGTTCTATTCAGCTGGGTTAGTAAAGGTTCTATTCAGCTGGGTTAGTAAAGGTTCTATTCAGCTGGGTTAGTAAAGGTTCTATCAGCTGGGTTAGTAAAGGTTCAGCTGGGTTAGTAAAGGTTCTATTCAGCTGCTGGTTAGTAAAGGTTCTATTCAGCTGGGTTAGTAAAGGTTCTGATTCAGCTGGGTTAGTAAAGGTTCTATTCAGCTGGGTTAGTAAAGGTTCTATTCAGCTGGGTTAGTAAAGGTTCCTGACAGCTGGGTTAGTAAAGGTTCTGACAGCTGGGTTAGTAAAGGTTCTATTCAGCTGGGTTAGTAAAGGTTCTGACAGCTGGGTTAGTAAAGGTTCTGACAGCTGGGTTAGTAAAGGTTCTATTCAGCTTAGGTTCCTGGGTTAGTAAAGGTTCTACAGCTGGGTTAGTAAAGGTTCTGACAGCTGGGTTAGTAAAGGTTCTGATTCAGCTGGGTTAGTAAAGGTTCTATCAGCTGGGTTAGTAAAGGTTCAGCTGGGTTAGTAAAGGTTCTGATTCAGCTGGGTTAGTGGGTTAAAAGGTTCTGACAGCTGGGTTAGTAAAGGTTCTATTCAGCTGGGTTAGTAAAGGTTCCTGACAGCTGGGTTAGTAAAGGTTCTATTCAGTAAAGGTTCCTGACTAGCTGGGTTAGTAAAGGTTCTATTCAGCTGGGTTAGTAAAGGTTCTATTCAGCTGGGTTAGTAAAGGTTCTATTCAGCTGGGTTAGTAAAGGTTCTATGACAGCTGGTTAGTAAAGGTTCCTGACAGCTGGGTTAGTAAAGGTTCTATGACAGCTGGGTTAGTAAAGGTTCTATTCAGCTGGGTTAGTAAAGGTTCTGACAGCTGGGTTAGTAAAGGTTCTATTCAGCTGGGTTAGTAAAGGTTCTGACAGCTGGGTTAGTAAAGGTTCCTGACAGCTGGGTTAGTAAAGGTTCCTGACAGCTGGGTTAGTAAAGGTTCCTGACAGCTGGGTTAGTAAAGGTTCTATTCAGCTGGGTTAGCTGGGTTAGTAAAGGTTCTGACAGCTGGGTTAGTAAAGGTTCCTGACAGCTGGGTTAGTAAAGGTTCTATTCAGCTGGGTTAGTAAAGGTTCTGACAGCTGGGTTAGTAAAGGTTCTGATTCAGCTGGGTTAGTAAAGGTTCTATTCAGCTGGGTTAGTAAAGGTTCTATTCAGCTGGGTTAGTAAAGGTTCTATTCAGCTGGGTTAGTAAAGGTTCTATTCAGATTCAGCTGGGTTAGTAAAGGTTCCAGCTGGGTTAGTAAAGGTTCAGCTGGGTTAGTAAAGGTTCTATGACAGCTGGGTTAGTAAAGGTTCTGACAGCTGGGTTAGTAAAGGTTCTATTTCAGCTGGGTTAGTAAAGGTTCTATTCAGCAGCTGGGTTAGTAAAGGTTCTATTCAGCTGGGTTAGTAAAGGTTCTATTCAGCTGGGTTAGTAAAGGTTCTATTCAGCTGGGTTAGTAAAGGTTCTGACAGCTGGGTTAGTAAAGGTTCTGACAGCTGGGTTAGTAAAGGTTCTATTCAGCTGGGTTAGTAAAGGTTCTGACAGCTGGGTTAGTAAAGGTTCTATTCTGACAGCTGGGTTAGTAAAGGTTCTATTCAGCTGGGTTAGTAAAGGTTCTATTCAGCTGGGTTAGTAAAGGTTCTGACAGCTGGGTTAGTAAAGGTTCTGACAGCTGGGTTAGTAAAGGTTCTGGCTGGGTTAGTAAAGGTTCTACAGCTGGGTTAGTAAAGGTTCTATTCAGCTGGGTTAGTAAAGGTTCTATTCAGCTGGGTTAGTAAAGGTTCTATTCAGCTGGGTTAGTAAAGGTTCTATTCAGCTGGGTTAGTAAAGGTTCTGACAGCTGGGTTAGTAAAGGTTCTATTCTGGGTTAGTAAAGGTTCTATTCAGCTGGGTTAGTAAAGGTTCTATTCAGCTGGGTTAGTAAAGGTTCTGACAGCTGGGTTAGTAAAGGTTCCTGACAGCTGGGTTAGTAAAGGTTCTATTCAGCTGGGTTAGTAAAGGTTCTGACAGCTGGGTTAGTAAAGGTTCTATTCAGCTGGGTTAGTAAAGGTTCTATTCAGCTGGGTTAGTAAAGGTTCTATTCAGCTGGGTTAGTAAAGGTTCTATTCAGCTGGGTTAGTAAAGGTTCTATTCAGCTGGGTTAGTAAAGGTTCTATTCAGCTGGGTTAGTAAAGGTTCTAAAGGTTCAGCTGGGTTAGTAAAGGTTCTATTCAGCTGGGTTAGTAAAGGTTCTGATTCAGCTGGGTTAGTAAAGGTTCTGACAGCTGGGTTAGTAGCTGGGTTAGTAAAGGTTCTATTCAGCTGGGTTAGTAAAGGTTCTATTCAGCTGGGTTAGTAAAGGTTCTGATTCAGCTGGGTTAGTAAAGGTTCTATTCAGCTGGGTTAGTAAAGGTTCTATTCAGCTGGGTTAGTAAAGGTTCCTGACAGCTGGGTTAGTAAAGGTTCCTGACAGCTGGGTTAGTAAAGGTTCTATTCAGCTGGGTTAGTAAAGGTTCCTGACAGCTGGGTTAGTAAAGGTTCTATTCAGCTGGGTTAGTAAAGGTTCTATTCAGCTGGGTTAGTAAAGGTTCTATTCAGCTGGGTTAGTTTCTATTCAGCTGGGTTAAAGGTTCTGACAGCTGGGTTAGTAAAGGTTCCTGACAGCTGGGTTAGTAAAGGTTCCTGATTCAGCTGGGTTAGTAAAGGTTCTATTCAGCTGGGTTAGTAAAGGTTCTATTCAGCTGGGTTAGTAAAGGTTCCTGACAGCTGGGTTAGTAAAGGTTCCTGACAGCTGGGTTAGTAAAGGTTCTGACAGCTGGGTTAGTAAAGGTTCCTGACAGCTGGGTTAGTAAAGGTTCCTGACAGCTGGGTTAGTAAAGGTTCTATTCAGCTGGGTTAGTAAAGGTTCTGACAGCTGGGTTAGTAAAGGTTCTATTCAGCTGGGTTAGTAAAGGTTCTATTCAGCTGGGTTAGTAAAGGTTCTATTCAGCTGGGTTAGTAAAGGTTCTGACAGCTGGGTTAGTAAAGGTTCTCTAGCTGGGTTAGTAAAGGTTCTGACAGCTGGGTTAGTAAAGGTTCAGCTGGGTTAGTAAAGGTTCTATTCAGCTGGGTTAGTAAAGGTTCTAAAGGTTCAGCTGGGTTAGTAAAGGTTCTATGACAGCTGGGTTAGTAAAGGTTCTGATTCAGCTGGGTTAGTAAAGGTTCTATTCAGCTGGGTTAGTAAAGGTTCTATTCAGCTGGGTTAGTAAAGGTTCTATTCAGCTGGGTTAGTAAAGGTTCTATTCAGCTGGGTTAGTAAAGGTTCTATTCAGCTGGGTTAGTAAAGGTTCAGCTGGGTTAGTAAAGGTTCCTGACAGCTGGGTTAGTAAAGGTTCCTGAGCTGGGTTAGTAAAGGTTCTATTCAGCTGGGTTAGTAAAGGTTCCTGACAGCTGGGTTAGTAAAGGTTCTATTTAGTAAAGGTTCAGCTGGGTTAGTAAAGGTTCTATTCAGCTGGGTTAGTAAAGGTTCTATTCAGCTGGGTTAGTAAAGGTTCTATTCAGCTGGGTTAGTAAAGGTTCTATTCAGCTGGGTTAGTAAAGGTTCTATTCAGCTGGGTTAGTAAAGGTTCTATTCAGCTGGGTTAGTAAAGGTTCCTGACAGCTGGGTTAGTAAAGGTTCTATTCAGCTGGGTTAGGTTCTATTCAGCTGGGTTAGTAAAGGTTCTATTCAGCTGGGTTAGTAAAGGTTCTATGACAGCTGGGTTAGTAAAGGTTCTATTCAGCTGGGTTAGTAAAGGTTCTATTCAGCTGGGTTAGTAAAGGTTCTGACAGCTGGGTTAGTAAAGGTTCTGACAGCTGGGTTAGTAAAGGTTCTGACAGCTGGGTTAGTAAAGGTTCTATTCAGCTGGGTTAGTAAAGGTTCTATTCAGCTGGGTTAGTAAAGGTTCTATTCAGCTGGGTTAGTAAAGGTTCTATTCAGCTGGGTTAGTAAAGGTTCCTGACAGCTGGGTTAGTAAAGGTTCTGACAGCTGGGTTAGTAAAGGTTCTATTCAGCTGGGTTAGTAAAGGTTCTATTCAGCTGGGTTAGTAAAGGTTCTGACAGCTGGGTTAGTAAAGGTTCTGATTCAGCTGGGTTAGTAAAGGTTCCTGACAGCTGGGTTAGTAAAGGTTCCTGACTATTCAGCTGGGTTAGTAAAGGTTCTATTCAGCTGGGTTAGTAAAGGTTCTATTCAGCTGGGTTAGTAAAGGTTCTATTCAGCTGGGTTAGTAAAGGTTCTATTCAGCTGGGTTAGTAAAGGTTCTATTCAGCTGGGTTAGTAAAGTTTCCTGACAGCTGGGTTAGTAAAGGTTCTATTCAGCTGGGTTAGTAAAGGTTCTATTCAGCTGGGTTAAAGTAAAGGTTCCTGACAGCTGGGTTAGTAAAGGTTCTATTCAGCTGGGTTAGTAAAGGTTCTATTCAGCTGGGTTAGTAAAGGTTCTGACAGCTGGGTTAGTAAAGGTTCTATTCAGCTGGGTTAGTAAAGGTTCTGATTCAGCTGGGTTAGTAAAGGTTCTATTCAGCTGGGTTAGTAAAGGTTCTATTCAGCTGGGTTAGTAAAGGTTCTATTCAGCTGGGTTAGTAAAGGTTCTGATTCAGCTGGGTTAGTAAAGGTTCTATTCAGCTGGGTTAGTAAAGGTTCTGATTCAGCTGGGTTAGTAAAGGTTCTATTCAGCTGGGTTAGTAAAGGTTCTATTCAGCTGGGTTAGTAAGGTTCTGACAGCTGGGTTAGTAAAGGTTCTGATTCAGCTGGGTTAGTAAAGGTTCTGATTCAGCTGGGTTAGTAAAGGTTCTGACAGCTGGGTTAGTAAAGGTTCTATTCAGCTGGGTTAGTTCTAAGTAAAGGTTCTATTCAGCTGGGTTAGTAAAGGTTCTATTCAGCTGGGTAAGTAAAGGTTCCTGACAGCTGGGTTAGTAAAGGTTCTATTCAGTTGGGTTAGTAAAGGTTCTATTCAGCTGGGTTAGTAAAGGTTCTATTCAGCTGGGTTAGTAAAGGTTCCTGACAGCTGGGTTAGTAAAGGTTCTGACAGCTGGGTTAGTAAAGGTTCTATTCAGCTGGGTTAGTAAAGGTTCTATTCAGCTGGGTTAGTAAAGGTTCTGACAGCTGGGTTAGTAAAGGTTCTATTCAGCTGGGTTAGTAAAGGTTCTATTCAGCTGGGTTAGTAAAGGTTCTGACAGCTGGGTTAGTAAAGGTTCTGACAGCTGGGTTAGTAAAGGTTCTATTCAGCTGGGTTAGTAAAGGTTCCTGACAGCTGGGTTAGTAAAGGTTCTATTCAGCTGGGTTAGTAAAGGTTCTATTCAGCTGGGTTAGTAAAGGTTCTATTCAGCTGGGTTAGTAAAGGTTCTGACAGCTGGGTTAGTAAAGGTTCCTGACAGCTGGGTTAGTAAAGGTTCCTGACAGCTGGGTTAGTAAAGGTTCTATTCAGCTGGGTTAGTAAAGGTTCTATTCAGCTGGGTTAGTAAAGGTTCTGACAGCTGGGTTAGTAAAGGTTCTGACAGCTGGGTTAGTAAAGGTTCTATTCAGCTGGGTTAGTAAAGGTTCTGACAGCTGGGTTAGTAAAGGTTCTGACAGCTGGGTTTGTAAAGGTTCTATTCAGCTGGGTTAGTAAAGGTTCCTGACAGCTGGGTTAGTAAAGGTTCTATTCGCTGGGTTAGTAAAGGTTCTATTCACCTGGGTTAGTAAAGGTTCTATTCAGCTGGGTTAGTAAAGGTTCTGATTCAGCTGGGTTAGTAAAGGTTCCTGACAGCTGGGTTCCTGACAGCTGGGTTAGTAAAGGTTCTGACAGCTGGGTTAGTAAAGGTTCTATTCAGCTGGGTTAGTAAAGGTTCCTGACAGCTGGGTTAGTAAAGGTTCTGACAGCTGGGTTAGTAAAGGTTCTATTCAGCTGGGTTAGTAAAGGTTCTATTCAGCTGGGTTAGTAAAGGTTCTATTCAGCTGGGTTAGTAAAGGTTCTATTCAGCTGGGTTAGTAAAGGTTCTATTCAGCTGGGTTAGTAAAGGTTCCTGACAGCTGGGTTAGTAAAGGTTCTATTCAGCTGGGTTAGTAAAGGTTCTATTCAGCTGGGTTAGTAAAGGTTCCTGACAGCTGGGTTAGTAAAGGTTCCTGACAGCTGGGTTAGTAAAGGTTCCTGACAGCTGGGTTAGTAAAGGTTCTATTCAGCTGGGTTAGTAAAGGTTCTATTCAGCTGGGTTAGTAAAGGTTCTATTCAGCTGGGTTAGTAAAGGTTCTATTCAGCTGGGTTAGTAAAGGTTCTATTCAGCTGGGTTAGTAAAGGTTCTGACAGCTGGGTTAGGTAAAGGTTCTATTCAGTTGGGTTAGTAAAGGTTCTATTCAGCTGGGTTAGTAAAGGTTCTATTCAGCTGGGTTAGTAAAGGTTCCTGACAGCTGGGTTAGTAAAGGTTCCTGACAGCTGGGTTAGTAAAGGTTCTATTCAGCTGGGTTAGTAAAGGTTCTATTCAGCTGGGTTAGTAAAGGTTCTGACAGTAGTAAAGGTTCTATTCAGCTGGGTTAGTAAAGGTTCAGCTGGGTTAGTAAAGGTTCTATTCAGCTGGGTTAGTAAAGGTTCTGATTCAGCTGGGTTAGTAAAGGTTCTGACAGCTGGGTTAGTAAAGGTTCTAGCTGGGTTAGTAAAGGTTCTATTCAGCTGGGTTAGTAAAGGTTCTATTCAGCTGGGTTAGTAAAGGTTCTGACAGCTGGGTTAGTAAAGGTTCTGACAGCTGGGTTAGGTTCTATTCAGCTGGGTTAGTAAAGGTTCTGATTCAGCTGGGTTAGTAAAGGTTCTATTCAGCTGGGTTAGTAAAGGTTCCTGACAGCTGGGTTAGTAAAGGTTCTATTCAGCTGGGTTAGTAAAGGTTCTATTCAGCTGGGTTAGTAAAGGTTCTATTCAGCTGGGTTAGTAAAGGTTCTATTCAGCTGGGTTAGTAAAGGTTCTGACAGCTGGGTTAGTAAAGGTTCTATTCAGCTGGGTTAGTAAAGGTTCCTGACAGCTGGGTTAGTAAAGGTTCCTGACAGCTGGGTTAGTAAAGGTTCAGCTGGGTTAGTAAAGGTTCAGCTGGGTTAGTAAAGGTTCTGACAGCTGGGTTAGTAAAGGTTCTATTCAGCTGGGTTAGTAAAGGTTCTATTCAGCTGGGTTAGTAAAGGTTCTGATGGGTTAGTAAAGGTTCAGCTGGGTTAGTAAAGGTTCTACAGCTGGGTTAGTAAAGGTTCTATTCAGCTGGGTTAGTAAAGGTTCTATTCAGCTGGGTTAGTAAAGGTTCTATTCAGCTGGGTTAGTAAAGGTTCCTGACAGCTGGGTTAGTAAAGGTTCTATTCAGCTGGGTTAGTAAAGGTTCCTGACAGCTGGGTTAGTAAAGGTTCCTGACAGCTGGGTTAGTAAAGGTTCTATTCAGCTGGGTTAGTAAAGGTTCCTGACAGCTGGGTTAGTAAAGGTTCCTGACAGCTGGGTTAGTAAAGGTTCCTGACAGCTGGGTTAGTGAAGGTTCTATTCAGCTGGGTTAGTAAAGGTTCTATTCAGCTGGGTTAGTAAAGGTTCTATTCAGCTGGGTTAGTAAAGGTTCTATTCAGCTGGGTTAGTAAAGGTTCCTGACAGCTGGGTTAGTAAAGGTTCTATTCAGCTGGGTTAGTAAAGGTTCTATTCAGCTGGGTTAGTAAAGGTTCCTGACAGCTGGGTTAGTAAAGGTTCCTGACAGCTGGGTTTGTAAAGGTTCTATTCAGCTGGGTTAGTAAAGGTTCTGACAGCTGGGTTAGTAAAGGTTCTGATTCAGCTGGGTTAGTAAAGGTTCTATTCGCTGGGTTAGTAAAGGTTCTATTCACCTGGGTTAGTAAAGGTTCTATTCAGCTGGGTTAGTAAAGGTTCTATTCAGCTGGGTTAGTAAAGGTTCTATTCAGCTGGGTTAGTAAAGGTTCTATTCAGCTGGGTTAGTAAAGGTTCCTGACAGCTGGGTTAGTAAAGGTTCTATTCAGTTGGGTTAGTAAAGGTTCTATTCAGCTGGGTTAGTAAAGGTTCTATTCAGCTGGGTTAGTAAAGGTTCCTGACAGCTGGGTTAGTAAAGGTTCCTGGCAGCTGGGTTAGTAAAGGTTCTATTCAGCTGGGTTAGTAAAGGTTCTATTCAGATGGGTTAGTAAAGGTTCCTGACAGCTGGGTTAGTAAAGGTTCTATTCAGCTGGGTTAGTAAAGGTTCTATTCAGCTGGGTTAGTAAAGGTTCCTGACAGCTGGGTTAGTAAAGGTTCCTGACAGCTGGGTTAGTAAAGGTTCTATTCAGCTGGGTTAGTAAAGGTTCCTGACAGCTGGGTTAGTAAAGGTTCTATTCGCTGGGTTAGTAAAGGTTCTATTCAGTTGGGTTAGTAAAGGTTCTATTCAGCTGGGTTAGTAAAGGTTCTATTCAGCTGGGTTAGTAAAGGTTCCTGACAGCTGGGTTAGTAAAGGTTCCTGGCAGCTGGGTTAGTAAAGGTTCTATTCAGCTGGGTTAGTAAAGGTTCTATTCAGATGGGTTAGTAAAGGTTCCTGACAGCTGGGTTAGTAAAGGTTCCTGACAGCTGGGTTAGTAAAGGTTCCTAACAGCTGGGTTAGTAAAGGTTCCTGACAGCTGGGTTAGTAAAGGTTCCTGACAGCTGGGTTAGTAAAGGTTCTATTCAGCTGGGTTAGTAAAGGTTCCTGACAGCTGGGTTAGTAAAGGTTCTATTCGCTGGGTTAGTAAAGGTTCTATTCACCTGGGTTAGTAAAGGTTCTATTCAGCTGGGTTAGTAAAGGTTCTATTCAGCTGGGTTAGTAAAGGTTCTATGACAGCTGGGTTAGTAAAGGTTCTATTCAGCTGGGTTAGTAAAGGTTCCTGACAGCTGGGTTAGTAAAGGTTCCTGACAGCTGGGTTAGTAAAGGTTCCTGACTATTCAGCTGGGTTAGTAAAGGTTCCTGACAGCTGGGTTAGTAAAGGTTCCTGACAGCTGGGTTAGTAAAGGTTCCTGACAGCTGGGTTAGTAAAGGTTCTATTCAGCTGGGTTAGTAAAGGTTCTATTCAGCTGGGTTAGTAAAGGTTCTATTCAGCTGGGTTAGTAAAGGTTCCTGACAGCTGGGTTAGTAAAGGTTCTATTCAGTTGGGTTAGTAAAGGTTCTATTCAGCTGGGTTAGTAAAGGTTCTATTCAGCTGGGTTAGTAAAGGTTCCTGACAGCTGGGTTAGTAAAGGTTCTATTCAGCTGGGTTAGTAAAGGTTCTATTCAGCTGGGTTAGTAAAGGTTCTATTCAGCTGGGTTAGTAAAGGTTCTATTCAGCTGGGTTAGTAAAGGTTCCTGACAGCTGGGTTAGTAAAGGTTCTATTCAGCTGGGTTAGTAAAGGTTCTATTCAGCTGGGTTAGTAAAGGTTCTATTCAGCTGGGTTAGTAAAGGTTCTGACAGCTGGGTTAGTAAAGGTTCTATTCAGCTGGGTTAGTAAAGGTTCTATTCAGCTGGGTTAGTAAAGGTTCTGACAGCTGGGTTAGTAAAGGTTCTGACAGCTGGGTTAGTAAAGGTTCTATTCGCTGGGTTAGTAAAGGTTCTATTCAGCTGGGTTAGTAAAGGTTCTATTCAGCTGGGTTAGTAAAGGTTCTATTCAGCTGGGTTAGTAAAGGTTCTATTCAGCTGGGTTAGTAAAGGTTCTATTCAGCTGGGTTAGTAAAGGTTCCTGACAGCTGGGTTAGTAAAGGTTCTGGCAGCTGGGTTAGTAAAGGTTCTATTCAGCTGGGTTAGTAAAGGTTCTATTCAGCTGGGTTAGTAAAGGTTCTGACAGCTGGGTTAGTAAAGGTTCTATTCAGCTGGGTTAGTAAAGGTTCTACAGCTGGGTTAGTAAAGGTTCTATGACAGCTGGGTTAGTAAAGGTTCTATTCAGCTGGGTTAGTAAAGGTTCTATTCAGCTGGGTTAGTAAAGGTTCTGATTCAGCTGGGTTAGTAAAGGTTCTGATTCAGCTGGGTTAGTAAAGGTTCTATTCAGCTGGGTTAGTAAAGGTTCTATTCAGCTGGGTTAGTAAAGGTTCTGATTCAGCTGGGTTAGTAAAGGTTCCTGACAGCTGGGTTAGTAAAGGTTCTGACAGCTGGGTTAGTAAAGGTTCCTGACAGCTGGGTTAGTAAAGGTTCTGACAGCTGGGTTAGTAAAGGTTCCTGACAGCTGGGTTAGTAAAGGTTCTGACAGCTGGGTTAGTAAAGGTTCTATTCAGCTGGGTTAGTAAAGGTTCCTGACAGCTGGGTTAGTAAAGGTTCCTGACAGCTGGGTTAGTAAAGGTTCCTGACAGCTGGGTTAGTAAAGGTTCTGACAGCTGGGTTAGTAAAGGTTCTGACAGCTGGGTTAGTAAAGGTTCTATTCAGCTGGGTTAGTAAAGGTTCTGACAGCTGGGTTAGTAAAGGTTCCTGACAGCTGGGTTAGTAAAGGTTCTGACAGCTGGGTTAGTAAAGGTTCCTGACAGCTGGGTTAGTAAAGGTTCCTGACAGCTGGGTTAGTAAAGGTTCCTGACAGCTGGGTTAGTAAAGGTTCCTGACAGCTGGGTTAGTAAAGGTTCCTGACAGCTGGGTTAGTAAAGGTTCCTGACAGCTGGGTTAGTAAAGGTTCTGACAGCTGGGTTAGTAAAGGTTCTATTCAGCTGGGTTAGTAAAGGTTCTGACAGCTGGGTTAGTAAAGGTTCTATTCAGCTGGGTTAGTAAAGGTTCTATTCAGCTGGGTTAGTAAAGGTTCTATTCAGCTGGGTTTGTAAAGGTTCTGATTCAGCTGGGTTAGTAAAGGTTCTATTCAGCTGGGTTAGTAAAGGTTCTATTCAGCTGGGTTAGTAAAGGTTACTGACAGCTGGGTTAGTAAAGGTTCTATTCAGCTGGGTTAGTAAATGTTCTATTCAGCTGGGTTAGTAAAGGTTCTATTCAGCTGGGTTAGTAAAGGTTCCTGACAGGACTGGGTTCCGGAGTAAAACAGTCACTTAATCAACTGAGCCAGCTGGGTTAGTAAACATGAAGACAGCAGTACTTGAGACAGTGTATTTAATGAAGTAAAAAGGTTCTTCAGGAAAACATTCAGATGGGTTAGTAAAGGTTCCTGACAGCTGGGTTAGTAAAGGTTCAAAAAACAAACAGCTGGGTTAGTAAAGGTTCTCAGAGTACAGCTGGGTTAACATACAAACAAGAGCAGGTTCCTAAATACAATCAGCTGGGTTAGTAAAGGTTCAAATAATAATGGGTTAGTAAAACAAAAGTTCTATTCACAATGGGTTAGTAAAAAACCGGAACTGGCCAAATTCAGCTGGGTTAGTAAAGGTTCTATTCAGCTGGGTTAGTAAAGGTTCCTGACAGCTGGGTTAGTAAAGGTTCCTGGCAGCTGGGTTAGTAAAGGTTCTATTCAGCTGGGTTAGTAAAGGTTCTATTCAGATGGGTTAGTAAAGGTTCCTGACAGCTGGGTTAGTAAAGGTTCCTGACAGCTGGGTTAGTAAAGGTTCCTAACAGCTGGGTTAGTAAAGGTTCCTGACAGCTGGGTTAGTAAAGGTTCCTGACAGCTGGGTTAGTAAAGGTTCTATTCAGCTGGGTTAGTAAAGGTTCCTGACAGCTGGGTTAGTAAAGGTTCTATTCGCTGGGTTAGTAAAGGTTCTATTCAGCTGGGTTAGTAAAGTTTCTATTCAGCTGGGTTAGTAAAGGTTCTATTCAGCTGGGTTAGTAAAGGTTCCTGACAGCTGGGTTAGTAAAGGTTCCTGGCAGCTGGGTTAGTAAAGGTTCCTGACAGCTGGGTTAGTAAAGGTTCTATTCAGATGGGTTAGTAAAGGTTCCTGACAGCTGGGTTAGTAAAGGTTCTATTCAGCTGGGTTAGTAAAGGTTCTATTCAGCTGGGTTAGTAAAGGTTCCTGACAGCTGGGTTAGTAAAGGTTCCTGACAGCTGGGTTTGTAAAGGTTCCTGACAGCTGGGTTAGTAAAGGTTCCTGACAGCTGGGTTTGTAAAGGTTCCTGACAGCTGGGTTAGTAAAGGTTCCTGACAGCTGGGTTAGTAAAGGTTCCTGACAGCTGGGTTAGTAAAGGTTCCTGACAGCTGGGTTAGTAAAGGTTCTATTCAGCTGGCTAAGTAAAGGTTCTATTCAGCTGGGTTAGTAAAGGTTCCTGACAGCTGGGTTTGTAAAGGTTCCTGACAGCTGGGTTAGTAAAGGTTCCTGACAGCTGGGTTAATAAAGGTTCCTGACAGCTGGTTAGTAAAGGTTCCTGACAGCTGGGTTAGTAAAGGTTCCTGACAGCTGGGTTTTTTAAACGTTCCTGACAGCTGGGTTAGTAAAGGTTCCTGACAGCTGGGTTAGTAAAGGTTCCTTACAGCTGGGTTAGTAAAGGTTCTATTCAGCTGGGTTAGTAAAGGTTCCTGACAGCTGGGTTTGTAAAGGTTCCTGACAGCTGGTTAGTAAAGGTTCTATTCAGCTGGGTTAGTAAAGGTTCTATTCAGCTGGGTTAGTAAAGATTACTGACAGCTGGGTTAGTAAAGGTTCCTGACAGCTGTGTTAGTAAATGTTCTATTCAGCTGGGTTAGTAAAGGTTCTATTCAGCTGGGTTAGTAAAGGTTCCTGACAGCTGGTGTCAGGACCCAGTTTCAAACCCGGGTCTCCGGAGTGAGAAACAGTTACTTAATCAACTGAGCCACGAATAGTCGGCAGAACCCAGAACATGAGGCAGACACAGCAGTACTTGAGACGGTGTATTTAATGAAGTAAAAAGTGAAGTTCTTCAGGAAAACATGCAACTCCACAACCTCAAAAGGAATCCTACAAGAACAAAGGTAATCCTGCAAGACAAAAAAGGTAAATCCACAAGGTGGAAGGTAAAGCACAAAAAGCCTCAAAAGATACTCAAAAAACAAACAAACAAGAACAAAAAACAGAATTCCACAAGAGAGTCCACCGGGATCAACAAGAGTTCTCAGAGTACTAGGGCTGGGTGCTAACATACAAACACAGAGCAAAGAACAGAGGAAAACAAAGGGTTTAAATACAATCAGGGGAAACGAGGCACAGGTGCAAATAATAATGGGGATCAAGGGAAAACAAAAGGTCAAAAGGCACAATGGGGGCATCTAGTGACCAAAAACCGGAACAACCCTGGCCAAATCCCGACAGCTGGGTTAGTAAAGATTCTATTCAGCTGGGTTAGTAAAGGTTCCTGAAAGCTGGGTTAGTAAATGTTCTTGACAGCTGGGTTAGTAAAGGTTCCTGACAGCTGGGTTAGTAAAGGTTCTGTACGGCTGGGTTAGTAAACGTTCTATACCGCTGGGTTAGTAAAGGTTGTATACGGCTGGGTAAGTAAAGGTTCTGTAGGGCTGGGTTAGTAAAGGTTCTGTAGGGCTGGGTTAGTAATGGTTCTGTAGGGCTGGGTTAGTAAAGGTTCTGTACGGCTGGGTTAGTAAAGGTTCTGTACGGCTGGGTTTGTAAAGGTTCTGTACGGCTGGGTTAGTAAAGGTTCTGTACGGCTGGGTTAGTAAAGGTTCTGTACGGCTGAGTTAGTAAAGGTTCTATACCGCTGGGTTAGTAAAGGTTCTATACGGCTGAGTTAGTAAAGGTTCTGTACGGCTGGGTTAGTAAAGGTTCTACTACCGCTGGGTTAGTAAAGGTTCTATACGGCTGGGTTAGTAAAGGTTCTGTACGGCTGGGTTAGTAAAGGTTCTACTACTGCTGGGTTAGTAAAGGTTCTGTACGGCTGGGTTAGTAAAGGTTCTGTATGGCTGAGTTAGTAAAGGTTCTATACCGCTGGGTTAGTAAAGGTTCTATACGGCTGGGTTAGTAAAGGTTCTATACGGCTGGGTTAGTAAAGGTTCTGTACGGCTGGGTTAGTAAAGGTTCTGTACAGCTGGGTTAGTAAAGGTTCCACTACCGCTGGGTTAGTAAAGGTTCTATACCACTGGGTTAGTAAAGGTTCTATACGGCTGGGTTAGTAAAGGTTCTGTACGGCTGGGTTAGTAAACGTTCTATACCGCTGGGTTAGTAAAGGTTCTATACGGCTGGGTTAGTAAAGGTTCTATACCGCTGGGTTAGTAAAGGTTCTGTACCGCTGGGTTAGTAAAGGTTCTGTACGGCTGGGTTAGTAAAGGTTCTATATCGCTGGGTTAGTAAACGTTCTATACCGCTGGGTTAGTAAAGGTTCTATACGGCTGGGTTAGTAAAGGTTCTATACGGCTGGGTTAGTAAAGGTTCTGTACGGCTGGGTTAGTAAAGGTTCTGTATGGCTGGGTTAGTAAAGGTTCTGTACGGCTGAGTTAGTAAAGGTTCTATACCGCTGGGTTAGTAAAGGTTCTATACGGCTGAGTTAGTAAAGGTTCTGTACGGCTGGGTTAGTAAAGGTTCTACTACCGCTGGGTTAGTAAAGGTTCTATACGGCTGGGTTAGTAAAGGTTCTGTACGGCTGGGCTTAGTAAAGGTTCTACTACTGCTGGGTTAGTAAAGGTTCTGTACGGCTGGGTTAGTAAAGGTTCTGTATGACTGAGTTAGTAAAGGTTCTATACCGCTGGGTTAGTAAAGGTTCTATACGGCTGGGTTAGTAAAGGTTCTGTACGGCTGGGTTAGTAAAGGTTCTGTACGGCTGGGTTAGTAAAGGTTCCACTACTGCTGGGTTAGTAAAGGTTCTATACCGCTGGGTTAGTAAAGGTTCTATACGGCTGGGTTAGTAAAGGTTCTGTACGGCTGGGTTAGTAAACGTTCTATACCGCTGGGTTAGTAAAGGTTCTATACGGCTGGGTTAGTAAAGGTTCTATACCGCTGGGTTAGTAAAGGTTCTGTACCGCTGGGTTAGTAAAGGTTCTGTACGGCTGGGTTAGAAAAGGTTCTATACTGCTGGGTTAGTAAACGTTCTATACCGCTGGGTTAGTAAAGGTTCTATACGGCTGGGTTAGTAAAGGTTCTGTACGGCTGGGTTAGTAAAGGTTCTGTACCGCTGGGTTAGTAAAGGTTCTGTACGGCTGGGTTAGTAAAGGTTCTATACCGCTGGGTTAGTAAACGTTCTATACCGCTGGGTTAGTAAAGGTTCTATACGGCTGGGTTAGTAAAGGTTCTGTATGGCTGGGTTAGTAAAGGTTCTATACCGCTGGGTTAGTAAAGGTTCTAAACCGCTGGGTTAGTAAAGGTTCTATACCGCTGGGTTAGTAAAGGTTCTATACCGCTGGGTTAGTAAAGGTTCTGTACCGCTGGGTTAGTAAAGGTTCTGTACGGCTGGGTTAGTAAAGGTTCTATACCGCTGGGTTAGTAAACGTTCTATACCGCTGGGTTAGTAAAGGTTCTGTACCGCTGGGTTAGTAAAGGTTCTGTACGGCTGGGTTAGAAAAGGTTCTATACCGCTGGGTTAGTAAACGTTCTATACCGCTGGGTTAGTAAAGGTTCTATACGGCTGGGTTAGTAAAGGTTCTGTACGGCTGGGTTAGTAAAGGTTCTATACCGCTGGGTTAGTAAAGGTTCTATACCGCTGGGTTAGTAAAGGTTCTATACCGCTGGGTTAGTAAAGGTTCTGTACCGCTGGGTTAGTAAAGGTTCTGTACGGCTGGGTTAGTAAAGGTTCTATACCGCTGGGTTAGAAAAGGTTCTATACCGCTGGGTTAGTAAACGTTCTATACCGCTGGGTTAGTAAAGGTTCTATACGGCTGGGTTAGTAAAGGTTCTGTACGGCTGGGTTAGTAAAGGTTCTATACCGCTGGGTTAGTAAAGGTTCTATACTGCTGGGTTAGTAAAGGTTCTATACCGCTGGGTTAGTAAAGTTCTGTACCGCTGGGTTAGTAAAGGTTCTGTACGGCTGGGTTAGTAAAGGTTCTATACCGCTGGGTTAGTAAACGGTCTATACCGCTGGGTTAGTAAAGGTTCTATACGGCTGGGTTAGTAAAGGTTCTGTACGGCTGGGTTAGTAAAGGTTCTGTACGGCTGGGTTAGTAAAGGTTCTATACGGCTGGGTTAGTAAAGGTTCTGTACGGCTGGGTTAGTAAAGGTTCTATACCGCTGGGTTAGTAAAGGTTCTATACGGCTGGGTTAGTAAAGGTTCTGTACGGCTGGGTTAGTAAAGGTTCTATACCGCTGGGTTAATTGAGTTTATAAACATTAAAGTTAGGTTGTATATGTTCTTTTCACGTCTCTTCTGCTCTTCCTCTGTACCTCTTGTCTTCTGTCGTCCAGGTGTTATCAAGGCTGATCAAGACCAGGGGTAAGTCTCAGACCAAGCATCTCAATGTCCAGATGGTGGCTGCAGACAAGCTGGCCCAGTGCCCAACGGTGAGAGTAACCATAACCCTACCATAATAACCCTAACCCAAACCTTACCCTCCCCTAACTGGCCCAGTACCCAATGGTGAGAGTAACCTAATCATAATCCTACCATAATAACACTAACTGGCCCAGTGCCCAACGGTGAGAGTAACCATAACCCTACCATAATAACCCTAACCCAAACCTTACCCTCCCCTAACTGGCCCAGTGCCCAACGGTGAGAGTAACCTAATCATATCAACCATAACCCTACCATAATAACCCTAACCCAAACCTTACCCTCCCCTAACTGGCCCAGTGCCCAACGGTGAGAGTAACCTAATCATATCAACCATAATCTTACCATAATAACACTAACTGGCCCAGTGCCCAACGGTGAGAGTAACCTAATCATATCAACCATAATCCTACCATAATAACACTAACTGGCCCAGTGCCCAACGGTGAGAGTAACCTAATCATATCAACCATAACCCTACCATAATAACCCTAACCCAAACCTTACCCTCCCCTAACTGGTCCAGTGCCAAACGGTGAGAGTAACCTAATCATAACAACCATAACCCTACCATAATAACACTAACTGGCCCAGTGCCCAACGGTGAGAGTAACCTAATCATAACAACCATAATCCTACCATAATAACCCTAACCCAAACCTTACCCTCCCCTAACTGGCCCAGTGCCAAACATTTACTTTTAACATTACATTTACATTTAAGTCATTTAGCAGACGCTCTTATCCAGAGCAACTTACAAATTGGTGCATTCACCTTATGACATCCAGTGGAACAGTCACTTTACAATAGTGCATCTAAATCTTAAAGGGGGGGTGAGAAGGATTACTTATCCTATCCTAGGTATACCTTAAAGAGGTGGGGTTTCAGGTGTCTCCGGAAGGTGGCGATTGACTCCGCTGTCCTGGCGTCGTGAGGGAGTTTGTTCCACCATTGGGGGGACAGAGCAGCGAACAGTTTTGACTGGGCTGAGTGGGAACTGTACTTCCTCAGTGGTAGGGAGGCTAGCAGGCCAGAGGTGGATGAACGCAGTGCCCTTGTTTGGGTGTAGGGCCTGATCAGAGCCTGGAGGTACTGAGGTGCCGTTCCCCTCACAGCTCCGTAGGCAAGCACCATGGTCTTGTAGCGGACGCGAGCTTCAACTGGAAGCCAGTGGAGAGAGCGGAGGAGCGGGGTGACGTGAGAGAACTTGGGGAGGTTGAACACCAGACGGGCTGCGGCGTTCTGGATGAGTTGTAGGGGTTTAATGGCACATGCAGGGAGCCCAGCCAACAGCGAGTTGCAGTAATCCAGACGGGAGATGACAAGTGCCTGGATTAGGACCTGCGCCGCTTCCTGTGTGAGGTACTCTGCGGATGTTGTAGAGCATGAACCTACAGGAACGGGCCACCGCCTTGATGTTGGTCCTTCTGTAGCTCAGTTGGTAGAGCATGGCGCTTGTAACGCCAGGGTAGTGGGTTCGATCCCCGGGACCACCCATACGTAGAATGTATGCACACATGACTGTAAGTCGCTTTGGATAAAAGCGTCTGCTAAATGGCATATATTATTATTATATATTATGTTAGTTGAGAACGACAGGGTGTTGTCCAGGATCACGCCAGGATCACGCCAAGGTTCTTAGCGCTCTGGGAGGAGGACACAATGGAGTTGTCAACCGTGATGGCGAGATCATGGAACGGGCAGTCCTTCCCCGGGAGGAAGAGCAGCTCCGTCTTGCCGAGGTTCAGCTTGAGTTGGTGATCCGTCATCCACACTGATATGTCTGCCAGACATGCAGAGATGCGATTCTCCACCTGGTCATCAGAAGGGGGAAAGAAGATTAATTGTGTGTCGTCTGCATAGCAATGATAGGAGAGACCATGTGAGGTTATGACAGAGCCAAGTGACTTGGTGTATAGCGAGAATAGGAGAGGGCCTAGAACAGAGCCCTGGGGGACACCAGTGGTGAGAGCGCGTGGTGAGGAGACAGATTCTCGCCACGCCACCTGGTAGGAGCGACCTGTCAGGTAGGACGAAATCCAAGCGTGGGCCGCGCCGGAGATGCCCAACTCGGAGAGGGTGGAGAGGAGGATCTGATGGTTCACAGTATCGAAGGCAGCCGATAGGTCTAGAAGGATGAGAGCAGAGGAGAGAGAGTTAGCTTTAGCGGTGCGGAGCGCCTCCGTGATACAGAGAAGAGCAGTCTCAGTTGAATGACTAGTCTTGAAACCTGACTGATTTGGATCAAGAAGGTCATTCTGAGAGAGATAGCGGGAGAGCTGGCCAAGGACGGCACGTTCAAGAGTTTTGGAGAGAAAAGAAAGAAGGGATACTGGTCTGTAGTTGTTGACATCGGAGGGATCGAGTGTAGGTTTTTTCAGAAGGGGTGCAACTCTCGCTCTCTTGAAGACGGAAAGGACGTAGCCAGCAGTCAGGGATGAGTTGATGAGCGAGGTGAGGTAAGGGAGAAGGTCTCCGGAAATGGTCTGGAGAAGAGAGGAGGGGATAGGGTCAAGCGGGCAGGTTGTTGGGCGGCCGGCCGTCACAAGACGCGAGATTTCATCTGGAGAGAGAGGGGAGAAAGAGGTCAGAGCACAGGGTAGGGCAGTGTGAGCAGAACCAGCGGTGTCGTTTGACTTAGCAAACGAGGATCGGATGTCGTCGACCTTCTTTTCAAAATGGTTGACGAAGTCATCTGCAGAGAGGGAGGAGGGGGGGAGGAGGATTCAGGAGGGAGGAGAAGGTGGCAAAGAGCTTCCTAGGGTTAGAGGCAGAAGCTTGGAATTTAGAGTGGTAGAAAGTGGCTTTAGCAGCAGAGACAGAAGAGGAAAATGTAGAGAGGAGGGAGCGAAATGATGCCAGGTCCGCAGGGAGGCGAGTTTTCCTCCATTTCCGCTCGGCTGCCCGGAGCCCTGTTCTGTGATCTCGCAATGAGTCGTCGAGCCACGGAGCGGGAGGGGAGGACGGAGCGGGAGGGGAGGACCGAGCCGGCCTGGAGGATAGGAGGCATAGAGAGTCAAAGGATGCAGAAAGGGAGGAGAGGAGGGTTGAGAAGGCAGAATCAGGAGATAGGTTGGAGAAGGTTTGAGCAGAGGGAAGAGATGATAGGATGGAAGAGGAGAGAGTAGCGGGGAAGAGAGAGCGAAGGTTGGGACGGCGCGATACCATCCGAGTAGGGGCAGTGTGGGAAGTGTTGGATGAGAGCGAGAGGGAAAAGGATACAAGGTAGTGGTCGGAGACTTGGAGGGGAGTTGCAATGAGGTTAGTGGAAGAAGAGCATCTAGTAAAGATGAGGTTGAGCGTATTGCCTGCCTTGTGAGTAGGGGGGGAAGGTGAGAGGGTGAGGTCAAAAGAGGAGAGGAGTGGAAAGAAGGAGGCAGAGAGGAATGAGTCAAAGGTAGACGTGGGGAGGTTAAAGTTGCCCAGAACTGTGAGAGGTGAGCCGTCCTCAGGCAAGGAGCTTATCAAGGCATCAAGCTCATTGATGAACTCTCCGAGGGAACCTGGAGGGCGATAAATGATGAGGATGTTAAGCTTGAAAGGTCTGGTAACTGTGACAGCATGGAATTCAAAGGAGTCGATACACAGATGGGTAAGGGGAGAAAGAGAGAATGACCACTTGGGAGAGATGAGGATCCCGGTACCACCACCCCGCTGACCAGAAGCTCTCGGGGTGTGCGAGAACACGTGGGCGGACGAAGAGAGAGCAGTAGGAGTGGCAGTGTTATCTGTGGTGATCCAGGTTTCCGTCAGTGCCAAGAAGTCGAGGGACTGGAGGGAGGCATAGGCTGAGATGAACTCTGCCTTGTTGGCCGCAGATCGGCAGTTCCAGAGGCTACCGGAGACCTGGAACTCCACGTGGGTTGTGCGCGCTGGGACCACCAGATTAGGGTGGCCGCGGCCACGCGGTGTGGAGCGTTTGTATGGTCTATGCAGAGAGGAGAGAACAGGGATAGACAGACACATAGTTGACAGGCTACAGAAGAGGCTACGCTAATGCAAAGGAGATTGGAATGACAAGTGGACTACACGTCTCGAATGTTCAGAAAGTTAAGCTTACGTAGCAAGAATCTTATTGACTAAAATGATTAAAATGATACAGTACTGCTGAAGTAGGCTAGCTGGCAGTGTCTGCGTTGTTGACTTTCTAGGCTAGCTGGCAGTGGCTGCGTTGTTGACACTACACTAATCAAGTAATTCCGTTGAGTGTAATAGTTTCTACAGTGCTGCTAACGGTGAGAGTAACCTAATCATAACAACAATCATAACAACCATAATCCTACCATAATAATAATCCATAATCCTACCATAATAACACTAACTGGCCCAGTGCCCAACGGTGAGAGTAACCTAATCATAACAACCATAATCCTACCATAATAACACTAACTGGCCCAGTGCCCAACGGTGAGAGTAACCTAATCATAACAACCATAACCCTACCATAATAACCCTAACCCAAAGCTTACCCTCCCCTAACTGTCCTAGTGTCCCATGTTGAGAGTAACCTTAACCCTAACCATAATAACCATAACCCTAACCTAACCGTAATAACAACAACCCTATCCCATACCTAACCCAACCCGACTGGCCCAATGCCCCACAGTGAGAGTCACCTTAACCCTAACCCAAACCTTACCCTCACCCTAACCAGCCCAGTGTCCTTTTTGTGAATTTTCTATATGACCATGACAGACTGATAACCAGCCTGAGTGTATGTTGATTTTACTTGGATAACAGATGATATCTGCTATTTTGCTTTTTGATCCTGTATGTATCATGCAAACTCAGCTAAGAACTTTTTAAACTTCTCATTCCATTTTTTATGTGCACCAGTCATCAAAATGTAATCAAATCAAATGTATTTATAAATCCCTTTTTACATCAGCAGATGTCACAAAGTGCTTATACAGAAACCCAGCCTAAAACCCCAAACAGCAAGCAATGCAGTCTGGAAATTATAACACACTCTTGACCATTACTTTGTCATTCAAAGGTTGATTGAAATAGACCTGGATCAGGCTTCTTGCAAGTGGTTTGAGAATGATCTGTCAGATAGGATACATTGTGTTATTTCGAAGGGTGTCAAGTGTAATGTCCTGGATATTACACAATGTGGTCAGTATTAGGACCAATTATCTTTATATATACTGAACAAAAATATAAATGCAACATGCAACAATTTCTAACATTTTACTGAGTTACAGTTCATATAATGAAATCTGTAAATTGCAATAAATTCATTAGGCCCTAATCTATGGATTTCACATGACTGGGAATGCAAATAGGCATTTGTTGGTCACAGATACTGTACCTCAAAAAAAAGGTAGGTGCGTGGATCAGAAAACCAGTCAGTTTCTGGTGTGACCACTATTTGCCTCATGCAGCACAACACATCTTTTTTTCATAGAGTTTATCAGGCTGTATTCAGGCCATGGAAGAACTGGGACATTTTCAGCTTCCAGGAATTGTGTCCAGATCCTTGCGACATGGCACCGTGCATTATCATGCTGAAGAGGTGATGGCGGCTGATGATGAATGGCATGACAATGGGCCTCAGGATCTCATCACGGCATCTTTGTACATTCAAATTGGCATCGATAAAAATGCAATTGTGTTCATTGTCCATAGCTTATACCTGCCTATACCATAACCCCACCGCCACCATGGGACACTCTGTTTACAAAGTTGACATCAGCAAACCGCTCGCCCACACAATGCCATACACATCGTTGCTTTATTCCGGGACAATGTGGACCGCCCAGACAGGGGCAAAGTGGCTACTCTTAGCAAAAAGGTAGCAAACCTACGCAACCTACTGGGGAATCCAACACAAGCTACTGGGGAATCCTACACAAGCTACTGGGGAATCCTACACAAGCTACTGGGGAATCCTACACAAGCTACTGGGGAATCCAACACAAGCTACTGGGGAATCCTACACAACCTACTGGGGAATCCTACACAACCTACTGGGGAATCCTACACAACCTACTGGGGAATCCTACACAAGCTACTGGGGAATCCTACGAAACCTACTGGGGAATCCTACACAACCTACTGGGGAATCCTACACAACCTACTGGAGAATCCTACGAAACCTACACAACCTACTGGGGAATCCTACACAAGCTACTGGGGAATCCTACACAAGCTACTGGGGAATCCTACACAAGCTACTGGGGAACACGGGGGCCCCACAAGGGTGCGTTCTGAGCCCTCTCCTGTACTCCCTGTTCACCCACGACTGCGTGGCATCGCACGCCTCCAACTCAATCATCAAGTTTGCGGACGAACAACAGTGGTAGGCTTGATTACCAACAACGACGAGACGGCCTACAGGGAGGAGGTGAGGGCCCTCGGAGTGTGGTGTCAGGAAAATAACCTCACATTCAACGTCAACAAAACTAAGGAGATGATTGTGGACTTCAGGAAACAGCAGAGGGAACACCCCCCTATCCACATCGATGGAACAGTAGTGGAGAGGGTAGCTAGTTTTAAGTTCCTCGGCATACACATCACAGACAAACTGAATTGGTCCACTCACACTGACAGCGTCGTGAAGAAGGCGCAGCAGCGCCTCTTCAACCTCAGGAGGCTGAAGAAATTTGGCTTGTCACCAAAAGCACTCACAAACTTCTACAGATGCACAATCGAGAGCATCCTGGCGGGCTGTATCACCGCCTGGTACGGCAACTGCTCCGCCCTCAACCGTAAGGCTCTCCAGAGGGTAGTGAGCACTGCACAATGCATCACCGGGGGCAAACTACCTGCCCTCCAGGACACCTACACCACCCGATGTTACAGGAAGGCCATAAAGATCATCAAGGACATCAACCACCCGAACCACTGCCTGTTCACCTCGCTATCATCCAGAAAGCGAGGTCAGTACAGGTGCATCAAAGCTGGGACCGAGAGACTGAAAAACAGCTTCTATCTCAAGGCCATCAGACTGTTAAACAGCCACCACTAACATTGAGTGGCTGCTGCCAACACACTGTCATTGACACTGACCCAACTCCAGCCACTTTAATAATGGGAATTGATGGGAAATGATGTAAATATATCACTAGCCACTTTAAACAATGCTACCTTATATAATGTTACTTACCCTACATTATTCATCTCATATGCATATGTATATACTGTACTCTACATCATTGACTGCATCCTTATGTAATACATGTATCTCTAGCCACTTTAACTATGCCACTTTGTTTACTTTGTCTACACACTCATCTCATATGTATATACTGTACTCGATACCATCTACTGTATGCTGCTCTGTACCTTCACACATTCATATATCCTTATGTACATATTCCTTATCCCCTTACACTGTGTATAAGACAGTAGTTTTGGAATTGTTAGTTAGATTACTTGTTGGTCATCACTGCATTGTCGGAACTAGAAGCACAAGCATTTCGCTACACTCGCATTAACATCTGCTAACCATGTGTATGTGACAAATAAAATTTGATTGGATTTGATTTGAATCCTACACAAGCTACTGGGGAATCCTACACAAGCTACTGGGGATTCCTACACAAGCTACTGGGGAATCCTACACAAGCTACTGTGGAATCCTACACAAACTATTGTGGAATCCTACACAAGCTATTGGGGAATCCTACACAACCTACTCTGGAATCCTACACAAGCTACTGGGGAATCCTACACAAGCTACTGTGGAATCCTACACAAGCTACTGGGGAATCCTACACAAGCTACTGGGGAATCCTACACAAGCTACTGGGGAATCCTACACAACTGGGGAATCCATGCCCACCTACTTTTTCTTTCTCTTCTAAACCAATAGCCGTGCGCCGCTCTGGCCTGGTAGAAGTGTCACCGCCATGTTGGCTTTCCACAGCCGACTGGCCGGTACTCTGCAGGGATCCCTGCCAGAAGGGGTCTTCCCCTTCCCTGGAGAAGGGAGTTGGTGGGATGCTGGTGCAATCCTGGTCCTGTGTGGCTCATTTGCTAGAGCATGGTGCTTGCATTATCAGAGTTGTGGGTTTGATTCCCACAGGGGACCAGTATGATAAAAAAAAGTATGAAAATGTATGAACTTTTCTTGTAAGTTTCTCTGGATAAGAGTGTCTGCTAAGTAAAACAAATACAAATAAAATGTAAATGCTCCTGGATGACTTGGTGGAAGTTCCTGTTCTTGATCCTATAAACCAGCCATGGAGCTATGTCATTTGCCATGGAAATCAAAAACAGTGTCCTCTGGCAAAAGCGGCCTTCGTGGCGATGTTAAGCCTGGACTGGACAGAGACTGGAAACAACTTTGCTGCACTGTATCCAGAGGCTCTGGAGGCTTTTGATTCAAGATTGTATCCGGAAGTTCCTCTGTTCTGTCTTCCTCTCTGGTGGGTTCTGATCTACAGGGCTCATACTCTCATCAGACCATGAGGCTGTCAGAGACTCCGGCCTGTTCATCATCCACAATGGATACTGCGGCTGGTTCTGGTCCATCGGGCACCACCACCCTTTTTTTCCTTGAGGGGATTGCGAAAGAACAGCCAAACCTCCTCAGCAGTTTCTGTTGCACCGGCGGTCGTCATCGGCAGTTTTATGATAAGAAACATCCTGATTCTCAGTGGCAAAAACTCAGTGCTATCCTGGAGCTTGAGTACAGGACATTACAAGGCTGCTTCCAACCATTCTGTGATGCTGTTGTAGTCCACGTGGGTTCAAAAGACATTAGGAAGGCTAGCTCGTAACTTCTGAAATGGGATATTAAAGAACTGATTCTACACCTGAAAGGTTCCTAAAAGTGGGCAATTATTTCAGGTCCGGCACCATCATTGGGCCATGGGTTTGAAAGATGCAGCCGGCTGCTGGCATTACACACCTGGCTATAAATTACTGTAACTTTGTTGGGATTACTTTTATAGATAACGTTGACACCTTTTGGAAACAGAAGATGATCAACAGGAGTTGATGTAATCCATCCGAATAATATTAGCTCCTGGACTCTGTCCATGCATTTCAAGGCTGTGTTGAGACAATGATTTATCAATGATCCAAGCCCAGTTTAGTTAATCCCTACCAATGTGTCGCTGAGTTAATAATATAATAATAAGTTGTGAGTTGTCATAATGACATCTGAATTACTTGATCTAAAGTGCAGAAGAATGAAGAATAATATTTTTAGAATGAGAATAAATGAAAACTATCAGTCAACAAAGGAAAAAGGTGTTCATGAAACTTAACCTCAAGATGATGGATGAACAGTTTTTCAAAGGGCTCACCGTTTCTGTGGCAGAGTGGAGGGAAGGCCCTGTCCGATCGGAGCAGTGCTAACTCACTACAAAATGAAGATTGCATTGTTACAACAGGGTAGGGAACTGAAGAACACACCGTTCTCTATAAATGAACAATTTCCCCTTGAAATAGTGAGAGACGACGAGCCCTGTACACCACTTTCTCCTAGCAGAGAAGCAGAATGTTTGTCTAGTGGGCGATAAATTGTATGTAAATAACCAAATATTCAGAGACTCTAAGATTACAATGTGGCTGAGAGTGATAGCTACCTCCTGCTGAAGTAGTCCCCAATATACAGTTGAAGTCAGAAGTTTACATACAGTACACTTACAGTGCCTTGCGAAAGTATTCGGCCCCCTTGAACTTTGCGACCTTTTGCCACATTTCAGGCTTCAAACATAAAGATATAAAACTGTATTTTTTTGTGAAGAATCAACAACAAGTGGGACACAATCATGAAGTGGAACGACATTTATTGGATATTTCAAACTTTTTAACAAATCAAAAACTGAAAAATTGGGGGTGCAAAATTATTAAAACTCATTTTTCAACCACTCCACACATTTCTTGTTAATTAACAAACTATAGTTTTGGCAAGTCGGTTAGGACATCTACTTTGTGCATGACACAAATAATTTTACCAACAATTTTTTACAGACAGATTATTTCAGTTATAATTCAATGTATCACAATTCCAGTGGGTCAGAGGGTTAGTTGACTGTGCCTTTAAACAGCTTGGAAAATCCTAAAAATTATGCCATTGGCTTTAGAAGCTTCTGATAGGTCAAGGGTATTGCATCAAGGGTATTGCGCAACATTAAATTGAGTTCCTCAGTTAGGTGGTTAACTGATTTTTGTCCTCTGACGTCCTTGGGTAGGCAGAGGGAGTCTGGAAGGGCATCAAGGAATCTTTGTGTTGTCTGTGAATTTATAGCACGACTTTAGATGTTCCTTGGTTGGGGTCTGAGCAGATTATTTGTTGCAATTGCAAATGTAATAAAATGGTGGTCCGATAGTCCAGGATTATGAGGTAAAACATTAAGATGCACAACATTTATTCCATTGGACAAAGCTGGGTCCAGAGTATGACTGTGACAGTGATTAGAATATTATCTGCTATGACAACAAGGTCCGATAGGAATTCAGGGAACTCAATGAGGAACGCTATATACGGCCCAGGAGGCCTGTAAACAGTAGCTATAAAAAGTGATTGAGTAGGCTGCATAGATTTCATGACTAGAAGCTCAGTAAGGGATCTAACATTAAGTAGCCCTATTTTGAGATGTGAGGTATCACGATCTCTTTCAATAATGGCAGGAATGGAGGAGGTCTTTATCCTAGTGAGATTGATGATCCACACTTCTTCAAAAATATATGTAATAATCTATTCAGCTCACAAGCAACAAAATAATCTATTATTATGGTGGGAGACAAGCTAAATGTTGTTGAAGGATGAGGACCAAGGGGCAGCGTGGTGAGCGTACATTTTACTTTATTTAAGAAATGACGCCGACAAAACAATAAACAATACCAAACAATACCAAACAAACCGTGAAGCTCAAGGCTATGTGCCATCAAACAGTTCACTTCCCACAAACACAGGTGGGAAAAAGGGTACCTAAGTATGGTTCCCAATCAGAGACAACGATAGACAGATGTCCCTGATTGAGGACCATACCTGGCCAAAACATAGAAATAGAAAATCCATAGAAACACAAAACAGCGAATGCCCACCCCAACTCACACCCTGACCAAACCAAAATAGAGACATAAAAGGATCTCTAAGGTCAGGGCGTAACACTAAAATTGTGCTGGAGGAGAAGGCAGACGTTTTATATGTCCCCAACCTATTGTTTTTTAGTTTGTATTGTTTGTAACTTTTTTTTAAAACTTATTTTGTACATAATGTTGCCACTACTGTCTCTTATTACCGAAAATAACTTCTGGACATCAGGACTGCGATTACTCACTAAGGAGTGGCAGGATCCTTTTTTTCCTTTAACCTTTCTAGCGCAACATTTCACTGAAAAGGCAGCGCCTGAAATTCATTTTGTTTTACATGTAACTTTCACACATTAACAAGTCCAATACAGCAAATAAAGATAAACATCTTGTTAATCGACCTATTGTGTCTAATTTCAGAAATGCTTTACAGCTAAAGCACAACATATGATTATGTCACCGCCAAGTCGACAAAACAAAGCCATTTTTCCAGCCAAAGATAGGAGTCAAAAAAAGCAGAAATATAGATAAAATGAATCACAAACTATTGATGACTATTGATGATCTTCATCAGATGACACTCATAGGACATCATGTTACACAATACATGTATGTTTTGTTCGATAATGTGCATATTTACATTGGCGCCTTACGTGCAGTAATGTTTTGATTCCAAAACATCTGCTGATTTTGCAGAAATACTCATATTAAACATTGATAAAAGATACTAGTGTTATTCACAGAATTAAAGATAGACTTTTCCTTAATGCAAGCGCTGTGTCAGATTTCATTTTTTTTTACGGAAAAAGCATAATCTGAGAACGGCGCTCAGAGCCCAAAACAGCCAGAGGAATATCCGCCATTTTGGAATCAACAAAGTTAGAAACAACACCATAAATATTCACTTACCTTTGATGATCTTCATCAGAAGGCCCTCCCAGGAATCCCAGTTCGACAATTAATGACTGATTTGTTCCATAAAGTTCCATCATTTATGTCTAAATAGCCACTTGTTGTTAGTGTGTTCAGCCCAGTAATCTTCATGAGGCGAAGGCACTTCATCCAGACAAAAACTCGAAAAGTTCCGTTACAGTCCTTTAGAAACATGTCAAATGATGTATTGAATCAATCGTTAGGATTTTTTAAACATAAAACATCAATAATGTTCCAGCCGGAGAATTCCTTTTGTCTTCAGAAAAAGCACTGGAACGCGGGGTAACTCTGTCGGGAGCGCCATGAGACCAAGGCTCTCTGCCAGACCACTGACTCAAAGAGGTCTCATGAGCCCCTCCTTTATAGTAGAAGCCTCATTCAAGTTTCAAAAGACGGTTGACATCTAGTGGAAGCCCTAGGAAGTGCAACCTCATCCATATCTCAATGTGTATTCTGTAGGCCAAGCTTTGAAAAACTACAAACCTCAGATGTCTCACTTCCTGGTTGGATTTTTCTCAGGTTTTCACCTGCCATATGAGTTATGTTATACTCACAGACATAATTCAAACAATTTTAGAAACTTCAGAGTGTTTTCTATCTAATACTAATAATAATATGCATATATTAGCATCTGGGACAGAGTAGGAGGCAGTTCACTCTGGGCACGCTATTCATCCAAATGTGAAAATGCTGCCCCCTATCCCAAAAAGGTTATTAACGAGTCTGACGAGCCCGACGTGAATGATACCGACGTTAACGATATACTGCTTTCTCCGGAACAGGCCCAGATCCCCATGATTTACGTGAAGAGAAGGTGGAGGAAAAGTGGCCAGAGGGCGGTCTGCCTTTGAGAATTCGTAGACGATCGAACAAATCCCACTTCCCTCAATTCTGCTAGCAAACGTGCAATCTTTGGGGAATAAAATCGAAGACCTATATGTGACATTAAACTACCATCGGGACATTCAAAACTGTAATATCTTATGCTTCACAGAGTCGTGGCTGAACGACGACACTATCAACATACAGCTGGCTGGTTATATGCCATACAGGCAGAATAGAACAGCGGTGTCTGGTAAGACAAGGGGCAGCAGACTGTATTTTTGTAAATAACAGATGGTGCACGATATCTAAGGAAGTCTCCGAGCTATTGCTCGCCTGAGGTAGAGCATCTCATGATAAGTTGTTGACCACACTACCTACCTAGAGAGTTTTCATCATGTATTGTTTGTAGCTGTTTACATACCACCACATTTACATTTACATTTAAGTCATTTAGCAGACGCTCTTATCCAGAGGCTGGCACTGACAGCATTGAACGAGCTGAATTCCTCCATAAGCAAACAAGAAAACGCTCACCCAGAGGCAGCGCTCCAAGTAGCTGGGGACTAACTTATATCCGTTTTACCTCATTCATATCAACATGTTAAATGTGCAACCAGAGGGGAAAAAACTCTGGACCACGTTTACTCCACACACAGAGATGCATACAAAGCTCTCCCTCGCCCTCCATTTTGCAAATCTGACCATAATTCTAACCTCCTGATTCCTGCTTACAAGCAAAAATTAAAGCAGGAAGCACCAGTGACTAGATCAATAAAAAAAAGTGGTCAGATGAAGCAGATGCTAACCTACAGGACTGTTTTGCTAGCACAGACTGGAACATGTTCCTGTAATCCTCTGATGGCATTGAGGAGTACACCACATCAGTCATTGGCTTCATCAATAAGTGCATTGATGACGTTGTCCCCACAGTGACCGTACATACATACCTCAACCGGAAGCCATGGATTACAGGCAACATCCGCACTGAGCTAAAGGCTAGAGCTGCCGCTTTCAAGGAGAGGGTTTCTAAACCGGAAGCTTATAAGAAATCCTGTTATGCCCGCCGACGAACCATTTAACAGGCAAAGCATCAATATAGGACTCAGATCGAATCGTACTACACCGGCTCTGACGCTCGTCGGATGTGGCAGGGCTTGCAAACCATTACAGACTACAAAGGGAAGGACAGACGAGAGCTGCCCAGTGACACGAGCCTATCAGACGAGCTAAACGACATCTATGATTGCTTCGAGGCTTAGAAGGCAAATGATCAAGGAACCTACCAGGTACAACCCCAAATCCATATATATGGCACCCTCATAATTATCATTGTGACCAACTTGCCCTCTAAACACCTCTGCTGTTTTCAACCAGGATCTCAGCATTCACTACCTCATTGCCTGCGTCCGTTATGGGTCCACGTTCAAATGACCACCCCATGACTACCGACCCGTAGAACTCACATCTGTAGCCATGAAGTGCTTTGAAAGGCTGGTCATGCCTCACATCAACACCATTATCCCAGAAACCCTAGACCCACCTTAATTTGCATACCACCCCTACAGATCCACAGATGATGTCATCTCTATTGCACTCCACACTGCCCTTTCCCACCTGGACAAAAGGAACACCTATGTGAGAATACTGTTCATTGACTACAGCAATACTGTACTTTTGACTAGAATAGTGCCCTCAAAGCTCATCACTAAGTTAAGGACCCTGGGACTAAACACCTCCCTCTGCTACTGGATCCTGGACTTCCTAGGTGGGGAGGGCCGCCCCCAGGTGGGGAGGGTAGGTCACAACACATCCGCCACACTGATCCTCCTCACAGGAGCCCCTCAATGGTGCGTGCTCAGTCCACTCCTGTACTCCTTGTTCACTTATGACTGCATGGTCAGGCACAACTCCAACACCATCATTAAGTTTGCTGATGACAAGGCCTGATCACCGACAACGACGAGACAGATTATAGGGAGGAGGTCATAGACCTGGTCATGTGGTGCCAGGACAACCTTCTCAGGACAACTCTACATACATGTACATACAGTGGGGAGAACAAGTATTTGATACACTGTTGATTTTGCAGGTTTTCCTACTTACAAAACATGTAGAGGTCTGTAATTTTATCATAGATACATTTCAACTGTGAGAGACGGAATCTAAAACAAAAATCCAGAAAATCACATCGTATGATTTTTAAGTAATTACTTTGCATTTTATTGCATGACATGAGTATTTGATCACCTACCAACCAGTAAGAAATCCGGCTCTCACAGACCTGTTAGTTTTTCTTTAAGAAGCCCCCCTGTTCTCCACTCATTACCTACATTACATATATTAACTGCACCTGTTTGAACTCGTTACCTGTGTAAAAGACACCTGTCCACACACTCAATCAAACAGACTCCAACCTCTCCACAATTGCCAAGACCAGAGAGCTGTGTAAGGACATCAGGGGTAGAATTGTAGACCTGCACAAGGCTGGGATGGGCAACAGGACAATAGGCAAGCAGCTTGGTGAGAAGGCAACAACTGTTGGCGTAATTATTAGAAAATGGAAGAAGTTCAAGATGACGGTCAATCATCCTCAGTCTGGGGCTCCATGCAAGATCTCACCTCGTGGGTCATCAATGATCATGAGGAACGTGAGGGATCAGCCCAGAACTACACGGCAGGACCTGGTCAATGACCTGAAGAGAGCTGGGACCACAGTCTCAAAGAAAACCATTAGTAACACACTACGCCGTCATGGATTAAAATCCTGCAGCGCACTCAAGGTCCCCCTGCTCAAGTCAGCACATGTCCAGGCCCATCTGAAGTTTGCCAATGACCATCTGGATGATACAGAGGAGGAATGGGAGAAATTCATGTGGTCTGATGAGACAAAAATAGAGCTTTTTGGTCTAAACTCCACTCGCCGTGTTTGGTGGAAGAAGAAGGATGAGTAGAACCCCAAGTACACCATCCCAACCATGAAGCATGGAGGTGGAAACATCATTCTTTGGGGATGCTTTTCTGCAAAGGGGACAGGACGACTGCACCATATTGGGGGAGGCTGGATGGGGCCATGTATCGTGAGATCTTGGCCAGCAACCTCCTTCCCTCAGTAAGAGCATTGAAGATGGGTCGTGGCTGGGTCTTCCAGCATGACAACAACCCGAAACACACAGCCAGGGCAACTAAGGAGTGGCTCCGTAAGAAGCATCTCAAGGTCCTGGAGTGGCCTAGCAGGTCTCCAGACCTGAACCCAATAGAAAATCTTTGGAGGGAGCTGAAAGTCCGTATTGCCCAGCGACAGCCCCGAAACCTGAAGGACCTGGAGATCTGTATGGAGGAATGGGCCAAAATCCCTGCTGCAGTGTGTAAAAACCTTGTCAAGAACTACAGGAAACGTATGATCTCTGTAATTGCAAACAAAGGTTTCTGTACCAAATATTAAGTTCTGCTTTTCTGATGTATCAAATACTTATGTCATGCAATAAAATGCAAATTAATTACTTAAAGATCATACAATGTGATTTTCTGGATTTTTGTTTTAGATTCCGTCTCTCATAGTTGAAGTGTACCTATGATAAAAACTGCAGACCTCTTCATGCTTTGTAAGTAGGAAAATCGGCAGTGTATCAAATACATTACATTACATTTAAGTCATTTAGCAGACGCTCTTATCCAGAGCGACTTACAAATTGGTGCGTACACCTTATGACATCCAGTGGAGCAGCCACTTTACAATAGTGCATCTAAATCTTTTAAAGGGGGGGGGGTGAGATGGATTACTTTATCCTATCCTAGGTATTCCTTAAAGAGGTGGGGTTTCAGGTGTCTCCGGAAGGTGGTGATTGACTCCGCTGTCCTGGCGTCGTGAGGGAGTTTGTTCCACCATTGGGGGGACAGAGCAGCAAACAGTTTTGACTGGGCTGAGCGGGAACTGTACTTCCTCAGTGGTAGGGAGGCGAGCAGGCCAGAGGTGGATGAACGCAGTGCCCTTGTTTGGGTGTAGGGCCTGATCAGAGCCTGGAGGTACTGAGGTGCCGTTCCCCTCACAGCTCCATAGGCAAGCACCATGGTCTTGTAGCGGATGCGAGCTTCAACTGGAAGCCAGTGGAGAGAGCGGAGGAGCGGGGTGACGTGAGAGAACTTGGGGAGGTTGAACACCAGACGGGCTGCGGCATTCTGGATGAGTTGTAGGGGTTTAATGGCACAGGCAGGGAGCCCAGCCAACAGCGAGTTGCAGTAATCCAGACGGGAGATGACAAGTGCCTGGATTAGGACCTGCGCCGCTTCCTGTGTGAGGCAGGGTCGTACTCTGCGGATGTTGTAGAGCATGAACCTACAGGAACGGGCCACCGCCTTGATATTAGTTGAGAACGACAGGGTGTTGTCCAGGATCACGCCAAGGTTCTTAGCGCTCTGGGAGGAGGACACAATGGAGTTGTTATACCACTGTTATTTTCCTGATACCACACTTCCAGAGCCCTCACCTCCTCCCTGTAGGCTATCACATCGTTGTTGGTATTTAAGCTTACTACTGTTGTCATCTGCGAACTTGATGATTGAGTTGGATGCGTGTTTGGCCATGCAGTCATGGGTGAGCAGGGAGTGCAGGAAGGGGTTGAGCATGCACCCTTGGCACATGCTCTGAGGATGCGGCTAGGGATGTTGCCTGGGCCGGCATCCTTGCATGGGTTAACATAATAATAATAATAATAATATATGCCATTTAGCAGACGCTTTTATCCAAAGCGACTTACAGTCATGTGTGCATACATTCTACGTATGGGTGGTCCCGGGGATCGAACCCACTACCCTGGCGTTACAAGCGCCATGCTCTACCAACTGAGCTACAGCTACAGAAACACACTTGAAAGTCTTGCTCATGTCGGCCACGGAGAGGTATTATCTAGGTGAGTTTCTGAGGTCGACAGAATATGAATATGGTGTTTGCCAACACCCCTTTGATAATGTACATTATCTGCAGCATTATGACAACTCGGCGACACAATTGTAGGGATTAACTGAGTCCAGGAGCCAAGATGATTTGGATGGACTCCATCATTCCTGTCGAGCATCTTCTGTTTCCAGAAGGTGTCAAAGTTATCTATAAAAGTGATTGCAACAGAGTTACAGTTACAGGTGTGTAATGCCAGTAGCCCTTGAAACCCGCGGCCCAACATTGGTAACCTGAAAGAGTTGGCCGCTTTTTGGAATCTTTCAGTTCTATAATCAGTTATACTGTATCACTCTGTATCCCCCAACATCAATCTGTCCCAGTTCACATCAGCCTGTAGCACCCTGTATCAATCTGTATCAGTGTGTATCATCCTGTATAAATCTGTATCACCCTCTATCAGTCTGTATCACCCTGTATCGGTCTATCAGTCTGCATAAGTCTAGAGCGTCTGCTAAATGACTTAAATGTAATGTAAATGTATGTCAGTCGATCAGTCTCTATCAGTCTGTATAAGTATGTATCAGTCTGCATCACCCTGTATCAGTTTGTATCACCCTGTATCCATCTGTATCAGTCTTTATCACCTTGTACCAGTCTGTATCCGTCTGTATCAGTATCAGTCTGTATCACCCTGTACCAGTCTGTATCACCCTGTATCAGTCTGTATTACCCTGTATCATACTAGCAGTCAGTATCAGTCTGTATCACCTTGTACCAGTCTGTATCCGTCTGTATCAGTATCAGTCTGTATCACCCTGTACCAGTCTGTATCACCCTGTATCATACTAGCAGTCTGTATTGTCTGTATCATACTAGCAGTCAGTATCAGTCAGATTCACCCTGTATAATTCTCAATCCTCCGATCTGTCTGTATCCCCCTGTATCGGTCTGTATAACCCTGGTCGATGCCTCTCCATGCTGAATCTGTCCTTGTTATCTGAGATTATGTTCTTTCTTTCCATCCTGTCTAAATCAGGCTCCTAATCAGAGATGTGCTTGATTTGATTATCAGATAGTGTTATTTGAAGTAACTGGTATCCAAGGGGACTGGTAAAGCAGCAGTGACATGGATTCAGTCTGAATGACACTAACAACCTGTCTGGCCTGCAGGAGATGTATGACGTAATCTTGGATGAGAACCAGCTGAGTGATGCCTGTGAGCACATAGCAGACTACCTAGAGGCCTACTGGAGGGCCACCCACCCCCCAGAAACAGAACCTGTTAACCCCTTAGTGGAGAAGCTGGCAGAGAACACTCTGGCTATCAGCCCTGCTCCAAAGGTAACACGAAATCTAACCATAACTCCAACCTCAACCCAAAATCTAACCACAATCCAACTTCACAGATAGAACACCACCATAGTTATAATGTCACCATAGTTATAATGTCAACATAGTTATAATGTCACCATAGTTATTATGTCACCATAGTTATTATGTCACCATAGTTATTATGTCAACATAGTTATAATGTCACCATAGTTATAATGTCACCATAGTTATTATGTCAACATAGTTATAATGTCACCATAGTTATAATGTCACCATAGTTATAATGTCAACATAGTTATAATGTCAACATAGTTATGTCACCATAGTTATAATGTCAACATAGTTATAATGTCACCATAGTTATCATGTCATCATAGTTATTATGTCAACATAGTTATTATGTCACCATAGTTATAATGTCACCATAGTTATAATGTCACCATAGTTATAATGTCACCATAGTTATAATGTCACCATAGTTATAATGTCAACATAGTTATAATGTCACCATAGTTATAATGTCACCATAGTTATAATGTCAACATAGTTATAATGTCACCATAGTTATGTCACCATAGTTATAATGTCAACATAGTTATAATGTCACCATAGTTATAATGTCACCATAGTTATAATGTCACCATAGTTATAATGTCAACATAGTTATAATGTCAACATAGTTATAATGTCACCATAGTTATAATGTCACCATAGTTATGATGTCACCATAGTTATAATGTCACCATAGTTATGATGTCACCATAGTTATAATGTCACCATAGTTATGATGTCACCATAGTTATTATGTCACCATAGTTATAATGTCACCATAGTCATAATGTCACCATAGTTATTATGTCACCATAGTTATGATGTCACCATAGTTATAATGTCAACATAGCTATAATGTCACCATAGTTATAATGTCACCATAGTTATAATGTCACCATAGTTATTATGTCACCATAATTATAATGTCACCATAGTTATAATGTCACCATAGTTATTATGTCACCATAGTTATGATGTCACCATAGTTATAATGTCACCATAGTTATTATGTCAACATAGTTATGATGTGACCAAAGTTATAATGTCACCATAGTCATGTCAACATAGTTATTATGTCAACATAGTTATGATTTCACCATAGTTATCATGTCAACATAGTTATGACTGTAAGTCGCTTTGGATAAAAGCGTCTGCTAAATGGCATATATTATTATTATTATATTATTATTATGTCAACATAGTTTTAATGTCACCATAGTTATAATGTCACCATAGTTATGATGTCACCATAGTTAGAATGTCACCATAGTTATGATGTCACCATAGTTATGATGTCACCATAGTTATGATGTCACCATAGTTATGATGTCACCATAGTTATAATGTCACCATAGTTATAATGTCACCATAGTTATAATGTCACCATAGTTATGATTTCACCATAGTTATCATGTCAACATAGTTATGTCACCATAGTTATAATGTCAACGTAGTTATAATGTCAACATAGTTATGTCAAAATAGTTATAATGTCACCATAGTTATGTCACCATAGTTATGTCAACATAGTTATAATGTCACCATAGTTATGTCACCATAGTTATGTCAACATAGTTATAATGTCACCATAGTTATGATTTCACCATAGTTATGATGTCACCAAAGTTATGTCACCATAGTTATAATGTCAACGTAGTTATAATGTCACCATAGTTATAATGTGACCATAGTTATAATGTGACCATAGTTATTATGTCATCATAGTTATTATGTCACCATAGTTATAATTTCACCATAATTATTATGTCACCATAGTTATAATGTCACCATAGTTATAATGTCACCATAGTTATAATGTCACCATAGTAAAAATGTCACCATAGTTATGTCAACATAGTTATTATGTCGCCATAGTTATAATGTCGCCATACTTATGATGTCAACATAGTTATAATGTCACCATAGTTATAATGTCATCATAGTTATAATGTCACCATAGTTATAATGTCAACATAGTTATAATGTCAACATAGTTATAATGTCACTATAGTTATTATGTCACCATAGTTATAATGTCACCGTAGTTATAATGTCACTATGGTTATAATGTCGCCATAGTTATAATGTCACCATAGTTATAATGTCAACGTAGTTATAATGTCAACATAGTTATGTCAAAATAGTTATAATGTCACCATAGTTATGTCACCATAGTTATGTCAACATAGTTATAATGTCACCATAGTTATGTCACCATAGTTATGTCAACATAGTTATAATGTCACCATAGTTATGATTTCACCATAGTTATGATGTCACCAAAGTTATGTCACCATAGTTATAATGTCAACGTAGTTATAATGTCACCATAGTTATAATGTGACCATAGTTATAATGTGACCATAGTTATTATGTCATCATAGTTATTATGTCACCATAGTTATAATTTCACCATAATTATTATGTCACCATAGTTATAATGTCACCATAGTTATAATGTCACCATAGTTATAATGTCACCATAGTAAAAATGTCACCATAGTTATGTCAACATAGTTATTATGTCGCCATAGTTATAATGTCGCCATACTTATGATGTCAACATAGTTATAATGTCACCATAGTTATAATGTCATCATAGTTATAATGTCACCATAGTTATAATGTCAACATAGTTATAATGTCAACATAGTTATAATGTCACTATAGTTATTATGTCACCATAGTTATAATGTCACCGTAGTTATAATGTCACTATGGTTATAATGTCGCCATAGTTATAATGTCACCATAGTTATAATGTCACTATAGTTATAATGTCGCCATAGTTATTATGTCACCATAGTTATGTCAACATACTTATAATGTCACCATAGTAAAAATGTCACCATAGTAAAAATGTCAACATATTTATAATGTCACCATAGTTATAATGTCACCATAGTTATGATGTCACCATAGTTATAATGTCAACATAGTTATAATGTCAACATAGTTATAATGTCACCATAGTTATAATATCACCACAGTTATTATGTCACCATAGTTATAATATCACCATAGTTATAATGTCACCATAGTTATGTCACCATAGTTATGTCACCATAGTAATAATGTCACCATAGTTATAATGTCAACATAGTTATAATGTCACCATAGTTATGTCACCATAGTTATAATGTCAACACAGTTATAATGTCACCATAGTTATAATGTGACCATAGTTAAAATGTCAACATAGTTATAATGTCACCATAGTTAGTACGTCACTGTAGTTAGAACCTCACTGTAGTTAGAACCTCACTGTAGTTAGAACCTCACTGTAGTTAGAACCTCACTGTAGTTAGAAGGTCAACAGAGTTGGAACAGAATAGGAATGTCACCATAGTTAGAACGTCACATTGTTGGATCATAATTAGAACGTTACCGTAGTTATATCACCATAGTTAGAATGTTATAGTAGTTAGAATGTCACCTTAGCGGTACTCAAACTCCTGTTTTCATTTTCATCATGTGCCATTTGTCATTTCTTCTCCCTCTTTACTAATATCCTGTGGAAAATACCAGAAGTGACATATCTTTTTCTGGTGAGTCACCACGTAGACACCATCTACCGTCTACACCATAGACACATATAAACACCCCATATATACACCATATGAACACCAAATACAGTATACATCATTGACACACCATATATAAACCATATACATACCATATGTACACCAAATACAGTATACACCATTGACACACCATATATATACCATATGTACACCATATAAACACCATATATAAACCATATACATACCATATGTACACCAAAGTATATAATGTCACCATAGTTATAATGTCATCATAGTTATAATGTCACCATAGTTATAATGTCATCATAGTTATAATGTCACCATAGTTATAATGTCACCGTAGTTATAATGTCACCATAGTTATTAATGTCACCAAAGTTATGTCACCATAGTTATAATGTCACCATAGTTATAATGTCACCATAGTTATAATGTCATCATAGTTATTATGTCACCATAGTTATAATGTCACCATAGTTATTATGTCAACATAGTTATTATGTCACCATAGTTATAATGTCACCATAGTTATAATGTCACCATAGTTATAATGTCATCATAGTTATAATGTCACCATAGTTATAATGTCATCATAGTTATAATGTCACCAAAGTTATGTCACCATAGTTATAATGTCACCATAGTTATTATGTCAACATAGTTATTATGTCAACATAGTTATTATGTCAACATAGTTATAATGTCACCATAGTTATAATGTCATCATAGTTATAATGTCACCATAGTTATAATGTCATCATAGTTATAATGTCACCATAGTTATAATGTCACCGTAGTTATAATGTCACCATAGTTATTAATGTCACCAAAGTTATGTCACCATAGTTATAATGTCACCATAGTTATAATGTCACCATAGTTATAATGTCAACATAGTTATAATGTCACCATAGTTATAATGTCACCATAGTTATAATGTCACCATAGTTATGATTTCACCATAGTTATAACGTCAAAATAGTTATAATGTCAACATAGTTATAATGTCACCATAGTTATAATGTCACCATAGTTATAACATCACCATAGTTATTATGTCAACATAGTTATTATGTCACCATAGTTATAACGTCACCATAGTTATTATGTCAACATAGTTATAATGTCACCATAGTTTTTACGTCACCATAATTATGATGTCAAAATAGTTATAATGTCACTATAGTAAAAATGTCAACATAGTTATAATTGTCACGCCTTGGTCTTAGTATTTTGTGTTTTCGTTAATTATTTGGTCAGTCCAGGGTGTGACATGGGTTTATTTTGTTGTATTTCGTATTTGGGTTTTGTAGTTTATTGGGATTGTGGCTGAGTAGGGGTGTTGCATAGGTTTGGCTGCCTGAGGCGGTTGTCAATCAGAGTCAGGTGATTCTCGTTGTCTCTGATTGGGAACCGTATTTAGGTAGCCGGGGTTTCACTGTGTATTTCGTGGGTGTTTGTTCCTGTCTCTGTGTAGTGTTCACCAGATAGGCTGTAATGTCACCATAGTTATGATGTCAACATAGTTATGATGTCACCATAGTTATAATGTCACCATAGTTATAATGTCACCATAGTTATAATGTCACCATAGTTATAATGTCACCATAGTTATAATGTCAACATAGTTATTGTGTCACCATAGTTATAATGTCACCATAGTTATAATGTCACCATAGTTATAATGTCACCATAGTTATTATGTCACCATAGTTATAATGTCACCATAGTTATAATGTCAACATAGTTATTATGTCACCATAGTTATAATGTCACCATAGTTATAATGTCACCATAGTTATAATGTCAACATAGTTATAATGTCAACATAGGTATAATGTCAACATAGTTATTATGTCACCATAGTTATTATGTCACCATAGTTATTATGTCACCATAGTTATTATGTCACCATAGTTATAATGTCACCATAGTTATAATGTCAACATAGTTATTATGTCACCATAGTTATAATGTCACCAGTTATAATGTCAACATAGTTATCATGTTAACATAGTTATGTCACCATAGTTATAATGTCACCATAGTTATAAAGTCACCATAGTTATAATGTCACCATAGTTATAATGTCAACATAGTTATAATGTCACCACAGTTATAATGTCACCACAGTTATAATGTCAACATAGTTATCATGTTAACATAGTTATGTCACCATAGTTATAATGTCACCATAGTTATAATGTCACCATAGTTATAATGTCAACATAGTTATAATGTCACCACAGTTATAATGTCACCACAGTTATAATGTCAACATAGTTATCATGTTAACATAGTTATGTCACCATAGTTATAATGTCACCATAGTTATAATGTCAACATAGTTATAATGTCACCACAGTTATGATGTCACCTTAGTTATAATGTCACCATAGTTATGATGTCACCATAGTTATGTCACTATAGTTATGATGTCACCATAGTTATAATGTCACCATAGTTATAATGTCACCATAGTTATGATGTCAACATAGTTATAATGTCAACATAGTTATAATGTCAACATAGTTATAATGTCAACATAGTTATAATGTCACCATAGTTATAATGTCACCATAGTTATAATGTCACCATAGTTATAATGTCAACATAGTTATTATGTCACCATAGTTATAATGTCACCATAGTTATAATGTCACCATAGTTATAATGTCACCATAGTAATAATGTCACCATAGTTATAATGTCACCAAAGTTTTTGTCATTTTGTCATTTGTCATTTCTTCTCCCTCTTTACTAATATCCTGTGGAAAATACCAGAAGTGACATATCTTTTTCTGGTGAGTCACCACGTAGACACCATCTACCGTCTACACCATAGACACATATAAACACCCCATATATACACCATATGAACACCAAATACAGTATACACCATTGACACACCATATATAAACCATATACATACCATATGTACACCAAATACAGTATACACCATTGACACACCATATAAACACCATATATAAACCATATACATACCATATGTACACCAAATACAGTAAAAATCAAATCCAATTTTATTTGTCACATACACATTGTTAGCAGATGTGTAGCGAAATGCTTGTGCTTCTAGTTCCGACAATGCAGTAATAACCAACAAGTAATCTAGCTAACAATTCCAAAACTACTACCTTATAGACACAAGTGTAAGGGGATAAAGAATAGGTACATAAAGATATATGAATGAGTGATGGTACAGATAATCATGGGCAAGATACAGTAGATGGTATTGAGTGCAGTATATACATATGAGATGAGTATGTAAACAAAGTGGCATAGTTAAAGTGGCTAGTGATACATGTATTACATAAAGATACAGTAGATGATATAGAGTACAGTATATACATATACATATGAGATGAATAATGTAGGGTATGTAAACATTATATTAGGTAGAATTGTTTAAAGTGGCTAGTGATATATTTTACATCATTTCCCATCAATTCCCATTATTAAAGTGGCTGGAGTTGAGTCAGTGTGTTGGCAGCAGCCACTCAATGTTAGTGGTGGCTGTTTAACAGTCTGATGGCCTTGAGATAGAAGCTGTTTTTCAGTCTCTCGGTCCCAGCTTTGATGCACCTGTACTGACCTCGCCTTCTGGATGATAGCGGGGTGAACAGGCAGTGGCTCGGGTGGTTGTTGTCCTTGATGATCTTTATGGCCTTCCTGTGACATCGGGTGGTGTAGGTGTCCTGGAGGGCAGGTAGTTTGCCCCCGGTGATGCGTTGCGCAGACCTCACTACCCTCTGGAGAGCCTTACGGTTGTGGGCGGAGCAGTTGCCGTACCAGGCGGTGATACAGCCCGACAGGATGCTCTCGATTGTGCATCTGTAGAAGTTTGTGAGTGCTTTTGGTGACAAGCCGAATTTCTTCAGCCTCCTGAGGTTGAAAAGGCGCTGCTGCGCCTTCTTCACGACGCTGTCTGTGTGGGTGGACCAATTCAGTTTGTCCGTGATGTGTACGCAGAGGAACTTAAAACTTACTACCCTCTCCACTACTGTTCCATCGATGTGGATAGGGGGGTGTTCCCTCTGCTGTTTCCTGAAGTCCACAATCATCTCCTTAGTTTTGTTGACGTTGAATGTGAGGTTATTTTCCTGACACCACCCTCCGAGGGCCCTCACCTCCTCCCTGTAGGCCGTCTCGTCGTTGTTGGTAATCAAGCCTACCACTGTTGTGTCGTCCGCAAACTTGATGATTGAGATGGAGGCGTGCATGGCCACTCAGTCGTGGGTGAAAAGGGAGTACAGGAGAGGGCTCAGAACGCACCCTTGTGGGGCCCCAGTGTTGAGGATCAACGGGGTGGAGATGTTGTTGCCTACCCTCACCACCTGGGGGCGGCCCATCAGGAAGTCCAGTACCCAGTTGCACAGGGCGGGGTCGAGACCCAGGGTCTCAAGCTTGATGACGAGCTTGGAGGGCACTATGGTGTTAAATGCCGAGCTGTAGTCGATGAACAGCATTCTCACATAGGTATTCCTCTTGTCCAGATGGGTTAGGGCAGTGTGCAGTGTGGTTGAGATTGCATCGTCTGTGGACCTATTTGGGCGGTAATCAAATTGGAGTGGGTCTAGGGTGTCAGGTAGGGTGGAGGTGATATGGTCCTTGACTAGTCTCTCAAAGCACTTCATGATGACGGAAGTGAGTGCTACGGGGCGGTAGTCGTTTAGCTCAGTTACCTTAGCTTTATTGGGAACAGGAACAATGGTGGCCCTCTTGAAGCATGTGGGAACAATAGACTGGGATAGGGATTGATTGAATATGTCCGTAAACACACCAGCCAGCTGGTCTGCGCATGCTCTGAGGGCGCGGCTGGGGATGCCGTCTGGGCCTGCAGCCTTGCGAGGGTTGACACGTTTAAATGTTTTGCTCACGTCGGCTGTAGTGAAGGAGAGTCCGCATGTTTTTGTTGCGGGCCGTGTCAGTGGCACTGTGTTGTCCTCAAAGCGGGCAAAAAAGTTATTTAGTCTGCCTGGGAGCAAGACATCCTGGTCCGTGACGGGGCTGGTTTTCTTTTTGTAATCCGTGATTGACTGTAGACCCTGCCACATACCTCTTATGTCTGAGCCGTTGAATTGAGATATACACCATAGACACACCATATGTACACCATATAAAGTATACATTATATACACACATTTACACATCATACACTGTATATACACCATATATACAGTGCATTTAGAAGGTATTCAGACCCCTTAACTTTTTCCACATTTTGTTACGTTACAGCCCTATTCTGAAATGTATTAAATAGTTTTTTCTCTCATCAATCTACACACAATACCCCATAATGATAAAGCAAAAACAAATGTATTCAAAATAAAGTTACATTTACATAAGTATTCAGACCCTTTACTCAGCATCGTTGGCAGCGATTACAGCCTTGAGTCTTCTTGGGTATGATGCTACAAGCGTGGCACACCTGTATTTGAGGAGTTTCTCCCATTCTTCTCTGCAGATCCTCTCAAGCTCTGTCAGGTTGGATGAGGAGCATTGCTGCACAACTTTTTTTTGGTGTCTCCAGAGATTTTAGATCAGGTTCGAGTCCGGGCTCTGGCTGGGCCAGAGCTCCTGCGTTGGGTCGTTGTCCTGTTGGAAGGTGATCCTTCACCCTAGTCTGAGGTCTTGAGCACTTTGGAGCAGGCTTTCATCATAGATCTCACTGTACATCTCCCTTCATCTTTCCTTCCATCCTGACTAGTCTCCCAGTCGATGCCGCTGAAAAACATCCACACAGCGTGATGCTGGCACTACCCTGGTAGACCGTAGGGGTGGTGCTTGGTTTCAATAGGCCAGAGAATCTGGTTTCTTAGGGTCCGAGAGTCCTTTAGGTGCCTTTTGTCAAACTCCAAGTGTGTGGTCATGTGCCTTTTACTGAGGAGGGGCTTCCATCTGGCCACTCTACCATAAAGGCCTGATTGGTGGAGTGCTGCACTGATGGTTGTCCTTCTGGAAGGTTCTCCCATCTCCACAAAGGAACTCTGGAGCCATGTCAAAGTAACCACCGGGTTCTTGGTCACCTCCCTGACCAAGTCCCTTCTCCCCAGATTGCTCAGTTTGGCCGGGCAGTCAGCTCTTCGGAGAGTCTTGGTGGTTCCAAACGTCTTCCATTTCGGAATGGATGCCACTGAGTTCTTGGAGATCTTCAATGCTGTAGAACATTTTTGGTACCCTTCCCCAGGGCTGTACCTTGTCACAATCCTGCCTCAGAGCTCTATGGATGATTGCTTCGCCCTCATGGCTTGGTTTTTGCTCTGACATTCACTATCAGCTGTGGGACCTAATATAGACAGGTGTGTCTTCAAAATCATTTTCCAATCAATTGAATGTACCACAGATGGACTCCAATCAAGTTGTAGAAACATCAAGTATGATCAAAGGAAACAGGATGCACCCGAGCTCAATTTCGAGTCTCATAGCAAAGGGTCTGAATACTTATGTAAATAAGGTGTGTTTTTTTTATTGGTGATAATTTTGTTAAAATGTTAAAAAACCTATTTTCACTTTGTCATGATGTGTGGAGATTGAGAGGGGTGGGGTGTAATCCATTTTAGAATAAGGCTGTAAGGGAACACAATGTGGAAAAGGGAAGGGGTCCGAATACACACACCGTCTATACACTTTTTACAGGTAGTCAATGTTGAGACCAAAGTATATTTTCCAGATGAGCCCTGTGTAGCACCACAACACAAACACATTGATATACACAATAAAATACACAAAAAGCAAAAAGCAATCATGAAAATACATTCAATAATAAAGTCCCCTAGCAACCATATGAAATGCCCTAGAGACACCAATACCTCAAATTTTAAAGTTAATTGTAAATGATTCCACACGCTGGCAAATGCTGATCTACCTAAATCTACACATCAAAGGAGTTTCCAGAGTTAACTAATCCTGTGAATGGGTTTGATAACTTGTCAGTTTAAATCTTACCAGTGATGTTAGGTAAGGAAGAAGTTTGTGGAGCAGGATTTTGTAGACATAAAGAGCGTGATGATGTGATCTCCTTCAAAGAGGTCCAGCCAGCCTTTTGGTAATGAATAGAGTGATTAGTAATAAAACTGTCTGCTGTGATAAAACGAAGGGAGCTATGAAACAGCATTCAAGAGTTTAACAGTAGAAGCAGCTGCACTGAAAAATAGTAATAATCAATAATCCATAATCAACAACAGGTTGACAGCACAATCTGCTTCCTGCTGACTAGAGAGAGACCAGTTTCTTAATAATAATAATAATATATGCCATTTAGCAGACGCTTTTATCCAAAGCGACTTACAGTCATGTGTGCATACATTCTACGTATGGGTGGTCCCGGGGATTGAACCCACTACCCTGGAGTTACAAGCGCCATGCTCTACCAACTGAGCTACAACTGAGCTACAGAAGGACCTCTTAACAAGCTAAGTTGTATGTTTTTTGAACTATAAATCATTGTCAATCCAAATACCAAGGTATTTGTATGCAGAGACTCGTTAGATTCTAGAGCCATCCTGTAATGATGGGATGGTGAGTCGGAAGAAGGTTTCAGGTGAAACGTTTTAATACAACAAAACCAAGAACATAACACAAACATAAGGCAGAACGCCGATACACAAGAACAATACAAACTGGTGTGTGAACCTGGAAGAGTGACATAAAGGGGAGGAAATTAAGGTAATGGAGTCCACGTGTGAATCATAATGATTCACAGGTATGCGTGCTGATGAATCCCAGGACCGGTGGTTAGTACTCTGGCGACGTTGTACGCCGGAGGGGAAGAGCAGATGTGACAGTACCCCCCCCTCTGACGTGCGAATCCAGCCACAGGACGATGCCGACCAGGGGGACGACCTCAAGGACAAGGAGCGGGTCGGTCCAGGCGGCGAAGGTGGAAATCACCAATGATGTTGGAATCCAGAATGTCTTCCACTGGAACCCAACACCCCTCTGGGCCATACCCCTCCCAGTCCACCAGATACTGGAGGCGGCCCCACGACGTCGGGAGTCCAGTAGGGATCTGACAGCGTACGCCGGTCTCCCCTCGATGTCCAGGGGGTCGGAGGTGTGTTGTGGGGGACAGCATCAGTTAGGGGACCAGGAACCACCAGCCTGAGAAGGGGAACATGAAAAGACGGTGAGATATGGTAGTGACAGGGTAATTGTAAACTGTATGTCACCTCATTGACCCTCCGGAAAATCTTGAATGGCCCCACAAACCGGGGGCTCAGTTTCTTGCAGGGCAGGTGGAGTGGGAGGTTCCTGGTAGAGACCCTGCTCCTTCTGATGACGGACCGCATGCTGGAGTTAAAGGCGCATTGTTCCACACCTCCTCGGCACACCAGAACCACTCATCTACTGCAGGAACCACGGTCTGGCCCGAGGTTCACAGGGTCAGTGCCGACTGGAAACCCAACACACTGGAAGGTGGTCAACCCATTAGAGGAGCGATGTAGAGAGTTCTGGGCGTACTCTGCCCAAGGAAAGAAACGTGCCCACTCACCCTGCCGGTCCTGACAGTGACTCCTCAGGAAACTCCCCAGCTCTCTCCACCTGCATGTTAGACTGAGGCCAATACCTGGATGTGAGGCTAACCATGACCCCAAGCTTCTCCAAGAAGGCCCTCAATACTCGGGATATGAATTGTGGTTCACAGTCTGAGACAATGTCTTTCGGAAGACCATAATACCGGAAGACCTCATTGACCTGGAGAGCAGTGGGAAGACCAGGATTAAATTACATGACTTGGAGAATCTATCCACAACCAGCAGAATGGTGGTGAAACCATCAGAAGGGGGAAGATCAGTAACCAAGTCAATGGGTAGATGGGACCAAGGTCCCTGAGGCACGGGAAGCGGCAGGAGTTTCTCTGCTGGAGCATTCCGGGGGGGGGGACTTGGTTTGAGCACACATGGAACAGGAGTTGACATACCACATAACATCTCGCACTACGGTGGGCCACCAGTATTTCTCAGTGATGGAATGGATGGTGCGAGAAATACCTGGATGTCTAGCGAGGCCAGCTGTGTCCTCAGGTCAGCAGCCGATCCCTTTTCCCTGTGGGAACGTAGATGTGTGTGCCCAGGTCAGCAGCCGATCCCTTTTCCCTGATGGAACGTAGATGTGTGTTCCCAGGTCAGCAGCCAATCCCTTTTCCCCGTGGGAACATAGATGTGTGTGCTCAGGTCAGCAGCCGATCCCTTTTCCCTGTGGGAACGTAGATGTGTGTGCTCAGGTCAGCAGCCAATCCCTTATCCCTGTGGGAACGTAGATGTGTGTGCCCAGGTCAGCAGCCGATCCCTATTCCTTGTGGGAACGGGAGTAGAATTACGGGGTGTGGGCTCCCTCTGTAGACCCTGGCGGATGTCCACCTCTACGTCCCAAACCACTGGACCCACGACTCGGGAGGATGGGATTATAAGTGCCCTCTGGACAGGAGTCTCTCCCAAATCATAGATACGGGACAGGGCCTTGATGTTCTTAGAACCTCGGGAATAGGTCAGTGTGAAGTCGAACCTGGTGAAGAAGAGGGCCCATCTGGCTTGACGCGGCTTCAGTCTCCTCGCTGTCCGTATGTACTCAAGGTTCAGATGGTCGGTGAGAATGAAGAATGGTTCCTTGGCACCCTCCAGCCAGTGTCTCCACTCCTCTAATGCCAACTTCCCCGCCAAGTGCTCCCGATTGCCAACGTCGTTATTCCTATTTGCAGGGGACAGTTTCTTGAAGAAAGCACAAGGACACAATTTTAGTGGGTCCCCCTGTCTTTTTGACAAAACTGCACCAACACCCACCTTCAATGCATCTACCTCAACCACAAAAGGTAGCGTAGAATCTGGGTGTTTTAGCAAGGGGGAAGAGGTGAAATGCCCCTCGAGGAGTTGAAAGGCCTCGTCGGCTGCTGGAGACAAAACCAACCTACCAGGCCCACCCTTGAGGGAGGTGAGAGGGGTGGCGACGGCACTGAAGTTCCTGATGAAGAGGCGGTAAAAGTTGGAAAACCCCAAAAACCATTGTAACCCATTTGATGATGTTTGGGACTGGCCATGACCTTACCGTATCTATCTTCTTGTCCTCCATCCTCCCTCCCTGTGGGCTGATTTGGTAGCCCAAGAAGGAGACAGCCCTCTGGTGGAATAGGCACTTCGCCGCCTTGACGAACAGGTGGTTAGGAAAGAGGCGTTCAAGGACTGCTCAAATGTGAGTGATGTGATCCTCCAGGTTGGTAGAGAAGATCAGGTTGTCTTCGATGTACACAATCACCTGACATCCGAGCATGTCCCTGAACACCTCGTTGACAAATACCTGGAACACTGACGGAGCATTGGCTAAGCCAAAGGGAATAACCAAGTACTCGTAGTGACCAGACATCGTGCCGAACGCCGTCTTCCACTCATCCCCCTCCCATATGCAAATTAAATTGTAGGCACGCAGGTCCAGTTTGGACCGGGCTCCGGGGAGCTGCTTGATGGTACCGATACTTCGTGATGATGTCATTGAGTCCATAGTAATCAATACAAGGGCGTAATCCTCCCTCCTTCTTGGCCACAAAGAAGAAACCAGCCAAGGGAGGGGACGTGGACCTGCAGATGAAACCCTGTTGGAGAGCCACTTGAATGTAGTCCTCTGACATTGAGGTGTAGCACCAGAAGACAGGTCAATGGCACAGTCCCAGGGGTGATGAGGAGGGAGACAGGTAGTGCAGGTCTTGGAGAATACCTCCCTTAGATCCTGATATTCCTCCGGGATGTTGGGCAACCACAGGACTCTAAACTGACGTGGAACCACAATGGACAGGAAAGCAGGTCTTCCGGCATTCAAGTGACCAGTCAATGATTCTCATCCTCGACCATGAGATGATAGGGTTATGGAGCTGAAGTCAAGGTAGGCCCAGGATGATCTTGTGAACTGGTGCACTAATGATGAAAGGGATGTTTTCCTGGTGATTGGGCTCCACGGTGAGTGGTTGGGTGAGGTGTGTGATGGTTCCGGATCTTAGAGGCCGACAGTCGAGACCTTGAACCGGAAAAGGAGAGGGGAGTGGGTAGGTAGTACTATTGAAAGAGGAGACAATGGTCTGAATCATAAAGTTCCCCGCCGCACTAGAATCCACTAAAGCTGTAGACAGGGCATGAGGGACAGTCAACCAGAGTGATGGGTACTAAAAAGAGTCTAACAGGAAGAGCAGTAGATAGAATACTCACTCCTGGTACAGGAGATGTAACGTCACGTGACCGTTCCTCTGCTCTAGTGGATCCCGGATTCTGTAGTAATGGACACAGCTGGTGCTTGTGCCCTCCTTGGCCACAGTACAGACAGAGCCCCAGCTGCATCCGTTGTAGCGGATTTATTAGAGAGAGGTAAAGAAAGATTTTGTTCGGGCGCCAGGCAGGTATTAACCCTGCCGAAAGGAAAAGAGTAGAATTGTCATGTTTTGTCATAGATTGTCATGTCTTGTCCCTGTGCTTTCTCTTCTATTCGTTTCCCCCTGCTGGTCTTATTAGGTTCTTTCCCTCTCTCTCTCTCTATCGTTCCGTTCCTGCTTCCAGCTGTTCCTCATTCTCCTAACTACCTCGTTTACTCTTTCACACCTGTCCCCTATTTTGCCCTCTGATTAAGTCCCTATTTCTCTCTCTGTTTTCGCTTCTGTCCTTGTCGGAACCTTGTTTGCTGTGCTGTGTTCTTGTTCCGTCCTGTCGTGTTTTTGCCTTCATCAGATGCTGCGAGTGAGCAGGTGTGTCGGTCAGCTACGTCCTGCGCCTACCCGAAGCGACCTGCAGTCTGTGGCCGCTTCTCCTGTTATTCCCCTCTACAGACTAGAGGATTTCAGTTATTCCCCGTTTGGACATTTCCTGTTAAGGATTCAGGATTTGTCGTTTTCTGTTTGGACTTGAATAAACTCTGTTTCTGTTAAGTCGCTTTTGGGTCTTCACTCACCTACATAACAAGAATAGAGAGAGTACCACTACCAGACCCACACACATCAGCAGAAGAGACTGCCTAGAGTGTAGCCTGTTTACCAGATAGCCAGTGGAGAGAAAAGAGAATACACACCATATAAAACCCACATCACAGCACAGGGGTAACCCCAACAAGAATACCTCATACAATAATACTAATAAATGGCAGAGCAATTCAATTCAACAGCAACTTCATACAAGAACGAACCCAGTCATCAACAGAGGATTTGCAATAATCTGTATTATTTTCTAGTGGGTGAGTGCAGAGGGTATGAATGTGGGGGGTGTTCATCGACACAACAAAGGCCTTAAAAATGTCCACAGTCTTCTCGGCCACATGTCATTAGTACACCTCACCTCAATACAGTTCACATAACAATACACAACTTGCAAGCAACCTCCCTTTTAACTAAAATGTCCATCAAAATACTTCTGGCAGGGCAATAATAGTCCAGCTTTAATGAACTTCAATGGGAAGTGCATTTGAAAAATAGAGAGTCTGTTGCAGGGTAAAGCACTGGAACGAGAGGGAAGAGAGAGAGAAAAAGAGAAATCTTAGCTGTGGTCTTCAGGCCTGCCGGTGTACTGTCTGACTGTCCGATGGTTTGTTGGTTTGTATGTTAAAGCTTCGCAACAATGTTACTACTAATCCATGCGATCCATAACGGGCGATTACACCGATGATTGACTTAAATACTTTATAAACTACAAATGCTGAAAACAAACAAAACTTCTGCAGCACAGCACACACAATCAAACTGTCGCGCCACCCAAGAGCCCCTCCCCAAAGAGCTGAATGAGCTCTCTTTATTTCCTCCTTCCTTACTGCTCATGCGCTCTTAAAGTGGCACTGCACGGTGAAGGCTCCGTGCAGATTTCGCCACACCGTCTGCAACATTCCTCCATTGGAAGGCATGTGACCCCTACCTCCATTGCTTCAGGCTCTGATCCCGAACACTCGCAGAAGGAGGGAGAGAAGTGATGTCGAGGCCTACGCTCCCGGAGGAGGTTATCCAGATGGATGGCCATCGCAATGAGTGCATCCAGGGTGAGTTTGTCATCTCGGCAAGCCAGATTTGTCTGGTCCTCCACGCGCAGACCTCTTATAAATAACGTGCTGATTGCCTGCTCATTCCATCCACTGGAAGCTGCTACTGTCTGAAAGGTCTGATTCCCCTGCAGGGGCTGAGGACACTCACCTCCCTCTCTGCCATCCGCGGGATGATCGAAAATACATTTAAACAGAGCCATGAACCCCTCATAAGACTCAAGCTCCTCCTCTCCTCTCTCCCAGGTGGCTGTATCCCATTCCAATGCCAACACATTTAGCAGAGAAATCCCCGTGGCAACCTTAGACCTCTAGGTGGTGGTAGCTCCCATCTGGTGTGAAATAGAGGGAGCACTGAAGGAGGAAGCCATGGCATTTGAATGTTGTCCAGTCATATTTCTCCGGGAGGGATAGATGGGCATCGCTGACCTGAGGGGGTTGCTGAATGGGCTGGTGTGCTGACTCGTTGGGTAGACGGGCTCTAGACTATCCTCTGCTGTTGAGATGTTGTAGACTGCAGAGAACCTCTTCCATGGTCGTCCCCAGTTGAGCCTGCTGATCATGGTGTTGACGAAGAAGGTTACCTTGTTCATTGATCGTCTGGGAGACGTCCGGTTGTCCCGCTGCTTCCCTATTTTTAGTTGGTATTCTGAAATTATGGGGCGGTGAGTCGGAAGCAGGTGCAACGTTTTAATAAAACAATAAAACCAAGAACACGACACTAACATAAGGCAGGGTTCCAATACACAAGAACAATACCAACTGGTGTATTAACAACTGAGTGAACATGGGAGAGGGACAAAAAAGGGGAGGAAATGATGAAGGTAATGGAGTACAGGTATGAGTCATAATGATTCACAGGTGTGCGTACTGATGAATCCCAGGACCAGTGATTAGTACTCTGGTGACGTCGGACGCCAGAAGGGAGGAGCAGGAGCAGAAGTGACACATCCGATGAGTGAAGATGTCATTTGTAATTGTATTTGTATTTATTATGGTTCCCCATTAGTTCCTGCCAAGACAGCAGCTACTCTTCCTGGGGTCCAGCAAAATTAAGGCAGTTTATATAATTTTAAAAACATTGCAATACATTCACAGATTTCACAACACAATGTCTGCCCACAGGCCCCTACTCCACCACTACCACATACCTACAGGACTAAATCCATGTGTATGTGTGTGTATAGTGATTGACCACAAGTTCTCAATGAGATTAAGATCTGGGGAGTTTCCTGGCCATGGACCCAAAATATCGATATTTTGTTCCCCGAGCCACTTGGTTATCACTTTTGCATTATGGCAAGGTGCTCCATCATACTGGAAAAGGCATTGTTCATCCCCAAACTGTTCCTGGATGTTTGGGAGAAGTTGCTCTCGGAGGATGTGTTGGTACCATTCTTTATTCATGGCTGTGTTCTTAGGAAAAATTGTGAGTGAGCCCACTCCCTTGGCTGAGAAGCAACCCCAGAAATGAATGGTCTCAGGATGCTTTACAGTTGGCATGACACAGGACTGATGGTAGCGCTCACCTTGTCTTCTCCGGACAAGCTTTTTTTCCGGATGCCCCAAACAATCGGAAAGGGGATTCATCAGAGAAAATGACTTTACCCCAGTCCTAAGCAGTCCAATACCCTGTGAAGGTGGAAGATCGGTTAGGAAATCCACCGACGGGTTCGACCACGGCCGTTGTGGAACGGGTAAGGGTTGTAACTTACCTCTGGGCAGGTGTCTAGGAGCCTTGCACTAGACGCACACTGAGCAGAAGGAAACATAAACCCTCACATCCTTAGCTAAAGTGGGCCACCAGTACCTCTCATCAAGACAGCGCAGCGTCCAGCCGATCCCAGGATGACCAGAGGAGGGTGACATACAGACAGAATGTACAGACGCCCAGGTGGACACTGAAGGGGAGCGGGCTCTGCACGTGATGCCCGCTCAATGTCCGCATTCAGCTCCCACACTACCAGCGCCACCAAACTAGAGGCAGGGAGTATGGGAGTGGGATTCATGGACCGCTCCTATGTGTCATACAGCCGGGACAGTGCGTCTACCTTAACTTCTTGTTGACATGGTGCAGTATTTTCACGTCCAGATGAATTGCATGCCCAAATTCAACTGCATCCCCAGAAGATAAGATATGCATATCATTAGTAGATTTGGATAGAAAACACTCTGAAGTTTCTAAAACTGTTTGAATCATGTCTGTGAGTATAACAGAACTTATTTAGCAGGCGAAACCCCGAGGACAAACCATTCTGATTTTTTTTAGGTCACTCTCTTTTCAATGAATTTTCATTGGGAATCCAGATTTCTAAGGGACCTTCTTGCTATTTCTACCGCTTCCACTGGATGTCACCAGTCTTTAGAAATTGGTTGAGGTTTTTCCTTTGTGTAATGAAGAAGTACATCTTGAACGAGGGTAATTGAAGTGTACTGTTAGATAGAGGCACAAGACCAGAAGCATGCTAGTTTGTTTTCCTCCTATATTGAACACAGATCATCCCGTCTTCAATTGTATCGATTATTTACTTTACAAAATACCCAAAGTTGTTTTACAAAAGTAGTTTGAAATGTTTTGGCAAAGTTTACAGGTAACTTTTGAGATATTTTGTAGTTATGTTACGCAAGTTGGAACCAGTGTTTTTCTGCATCAAACGAGCCCAAAAATTGACATTTTGGATATATATATCGACGGAATTAATCGAACAAAAGGACCATTTGTGATGTTTATGGGACATATTGGAGTGCCTACCAAAGAAGCTCTTCAAAGGTAAGGCATGAATTATATATTTTTTCTGCGTTTTTTTGTCATGCCTGCAGGGTTGAAATCCGTACAGAGCCCGCTCCTCTTTAAATCTGCGTATTCCTTCAAAGCTCAGTTTTCCTGAGTCTGCACAACTCTGCCAGGACCTAGGATCAAGAGAGACGCTCAAGAGTTTTAGTACTATATCTCTTGACACAATGATGAAAATAATCATGGCCTCTAAACCTTCAAGCTGCATACTGGACCCTATTCCAACGAATCTTCCTGTGCTTGGCCCTCCTATGTTGAACATAATAAACAGCTCTCTATCCACCGGATGTGTACCAAACTCACTAAAAGTGGCAGTAATAAAGCCTCTCTTGAAAAAGCCAAACCTTGACCCAGAAAATATAAAAAACTATCGGCCTATATCGAATCTTCCATTCCTCTCAAAAATGTTAGAAAAGGCTGTTGCGCAGCAACTCACTGCCTTCCTGAAGACAAACAATGTATACGAAATGCTTCAGTCTGGTTTTAGACCCCATCATAGCACTGGGACTGCACTTGTGAAGTTGGTAAATTACCTTTTAATGGCATCAGACCGGGGCTCTGCATCTGTCCTCGTGCTCCTAGACCTTAGTGCTGCTTTTGATACCATCAATCACCACATTCTTTTGGAGAGACTGGAAACCCAAATTGGTCTACACGGACAAGTTCTGGCCTGGTTTAGATCGTATCTGTCGGAAAAAGATATCAGTTTGTCTCTGTGAATGGTTTGTCCTCTGAAAAATCAACTGTAAATATCGGTGTTCCTCAAGGTTCCGTTTTAGGACCACTATTGTTTTCACTATATATTTTACCTCTTGGGGATGTTATTCGAAAACATAATGTTAACTTTCACTGCTATGCGGATGACACACAGCTGTACATTTCAATGAAACATATGGTGAAGCCCCAAAATTGCCCTCGCTAGAAGCATGTGTTTCAGACATAAGGAAGTGGATGGCTGCAATCTTTCTACTTTTAAACTCAGAAAAAACAGTGATGCTTGTTCTAGGTCCCAAGAAACAAAGAGATCTTCTGTTGAATCTGATAATTAATCTTAATGATTGTACAGTCGTCTCAAATAAAATTGTGAAGGACCTCGGCGTTACTCTGGACCCTGATCTCTCTTTTGAATAACATATCAAGACCATTTCAAGGACAGCTTTTTTCCATCTACGTAACATTGCAAAAATCAGAAACTGTCTGTCCAAAAATGATGCAGAAAAATTAATCCATGCTTTTGTCACTTCTAGGTTAGACTACTGCAATGCTCTACTTTCCGGCTACCTGGATAAAGCACTAAATAAACTTCAGTTAGTGCTAAATATGGCTGCTAGAATCCTGACTAGAACCAAAAAATTTGATCATATTACTCCAGTGCTAGCCTCCCTACACTGGCTTCCTGTCAAAGCAAGGGCTGATTTCAAGGTTTTACTGCTAACCTACGAAGCATTACATGGGCTTGCTCCTATCTATCTCTCTGATTTGGTCCTGCCGTACATACCTACAAGTAACGCTACGGTCACAAGACGCAGGCCTCCTAATTGTCCCTAGAATTTCTAAGCAAACAGCTGGAGGCAAACAGCAAACAGCTATTTCTAAGCAAACAGCTGGTGGTGGTTGAAGATATCCCTCTAGTGGTGTGGGGGCTGTGCTTTGGCAAAGTGGGTGGGGTTATATCCTTCCTGTTTGGCCCTGTCTGGGGGTGTCCTCGGATGGGGCCACAGTGTCTCCTGACCCCTCCTGTCTCAGCCTCCAGTATTTATGCTGCCGTAGTTTATGTGTCGGGGTGCTAGGGTCAGTTTGTTATATCTGGAGTACTTCTCCTGTCCTATTCGGTGTCATGTGTGAATTTAAGTGTGCTCTCTCTCTTTCTCTCTTTCTTTCTCTCTCTCGGAGGACCTGAGCCCTCGGACCATGCCCCAGGACTACCTGACATGATGACTCCTTGCTGCTCCAGTTTCAACTGTTCTGCCTTAATGTTATTGGACCATGCTGGTCATTTATGAACATTTGAACATCTTGGCCATGTTCTGTTATAATCTCCACCCGGCACAGCCAGAAGAGGACTGGCCACCCCACATAGCCTTGTTCCTCTGTAGGTTTATTCCTAGGTTATGGCAATGTTACGTAGATGGAAAAAAGCAATCCTTGAAACAGTCTTGATATGTTCTTCAAAAGAGAGATTTCCCAATCATAATTTAGGTCACCCAGGATAATGACTTCTGATTTAGTAAAAGAAGACAACAAACTAGTTAAATTCTCGAGTGGATAGCTGATGGAGGATGGTAGACCCTTATAAAAGTTATGGATACATTTTTCCCCAGACAAAGGCTTAAATATAATAGCTCAACATTTTTGGGAAGGAAAATAGATTTCAGCAAAGAGACAGATAAATAATTTCTAATAAGAAAGGCCACTTGACCACCTCTACCATGTCTATCAGCTCTAAACACATTATATCCCTCTATATTAATATCAGAGTGCAGAATGTCCCCAGAGACAAAAGTTTCAGTCAACACCAGAATGTCCCCAGAGACAAAGGTGTCAGTCAACACCAGAATGTCCCCAGAGACAAAGGTGTCAGTCAACACCAGAATGCCCCCAGAGACAAAAGTTTCAGTCAACACCAGAATGTCCCCAGAGACTAAAGTTTCAGTCAACACCAGAATGTCCCCAGACACAAAAGTTTCAGTCAACACCAGAATGTCCCCAGAGACAAAAGTGTCAGTCAACGCCAGAATGTCCCCAGAGACAAAGGTGTCAGTCAACACCAGAATGCCCCCAGAGACAAAGGTTTCAGTCAACACCAGCATGTCTGAATGTTTCTGCCTAGCCCAGATCTTGATGTAATCCAATTGAGGAAGTGAGCTCCTAATGTTCAGATGCATCAACCCAACTCTTTTATGATTTTAAAAGTCACATTGAGTTTCAAACTCAAACAAGTTATGTTCAATAGGTGGTTGCAGGACCTGTTTGATGGTTGATATTGATATAGTTGGTATTGTCATGGAAATGTTCGCTCAATCATATTTCACAGACACCGGAACTTGTGAATTCAAATAGACTTTATTACAACGTAACAAGCCAAGCTGGTTCATGGACCAACTGACTTACCAGCCTTGGCACACACCTTTTATACAGTTTTCATCCTTACGTCCCACACATAGTAACTCCTCTTTAGGTTAATGATTCAACCCCTTTGGCATTTAGCCACCATTATCATTTTGCCCTGCACTTATTTTAGCTTGGTTTCCATTTTCTTATTTGTCCCAGACATTAGGGCATAGATTCTATTGGTGGCGTAACCATAGCAATGACACAAAAATAAACACATGTACACTCCTAATGCAGGTGCATGTCTAATGGTGCTTAAGTAATACAAACCTATGCTCCTAATGCACGTCTAATGAACCTCACGGGGCTAGGTAATTGCTTCCCTTAGCCTAATGACCTAGACACACATATAGAGTGCACTGATTCTGCTTACTGTATAATGTGCACATATGCACTGGAAAATTCCCAATAGTATGGCTATAAGATTGCATAGAACTGTCCCAATTAGTCTATCCCTATTAGTAATAGGGGAAAGAGTAGAAATTTGAATTACCATAGGCCTTGAGGCTGAAGACAATTTCAATATGAGGAACTCAGAGTAACCAATAATGGAATATTAGAAACGAACTTACATGGGCTTTGGTTGCTTTCGAGGGGGTATCTTTTTAGCTAACAATAGCAGATCTAAGAGTGGAATTCAAAGAATGGGTACAAGATTACAACTGACAACACCCCTGGCAGTATCGACAACAATACATTGATAACTCTTAGAATGGATGGGACGTATTACCTGAGCGATTCTTGGTCTATCTTTGAGTCAATAACTTAATGCGTCCTTGAAATGTGAAGAGAGGGTCCAGGGTCCTAGATGGTTTGGGTGCAGTCCATCATCTCTGTAGAGCATCTTTTCTTTCCAAAAAGTGTGGAAATTGTCAAAAGGCATGCCAACAGAGTGTCAGTAGTCTTTAAGCCATAAATGAAGTGCTAAGAGCCTGCTGAACATTTTGCAGTTGTGACCCACTGGGACAGAGATAGTCTGTTTTTTACTAGCCTATGATAGAACCCCCCTGAGCAGGACCCTCGGGAGAAAGGGTAGAGGATTTTTTTTTTTTTTTTTAGAGGATAAAGGAGCAAGAATCTCTGGAAGCAGGTGGGTGAAACAGTTGGTCAGCAGGACATATTAATGATGTCGGAGGAGATGGCTGCCGTTTTATGGGCTCCTAACCAATTGTGCTCTATTGTGCTTTTTTTCAAGTTGTTTGTAACTTATATTTGAAAAACACCTTGAGGTTTGATTATAAAAAACGTTTGCCATGTTTCTGTCGATATTATGAATCTAATTTGGAATATTTTTCGGCGTTGTCATGACCGCAATTTCTGAAGTATTTCAAAACGTGAAGAACAAACGGACATATTTCGGCTATAAAAAATAACCTTTATGGAACAAAATGAACATTTGCTGTCTAACTGGGAGTCTCGTGAGTGAAAACTTCCAAAGCTCATCAAAGGTAAACGATTTAATTTGATTGCTTTTCTGATTTTCGTGACCACAAATGCTTGTATTGCTTTGGCTGTAAAGCATATTTTCAAAATCTGAGATGACAGGGTGATTAACAAAAGGCTAAGCTGTGTTTCACTATATTTCACTTGTGATTTCATGAATATGAATATTTTCTAGTAAGATTGTTTGTCCGTTGTGTTATGCTAATTAGTGTAGTTGATGACAATTCCCCCGGATTCGGGAGGGCTAGTTCTAAGAATTAACAACTGTAATACCTTATGTTACACAAAGTCGTGGCTGAATGACAATATGGATAATCTTTTTTAGTGCACCAGCAAGACTGAACAGCTGCCCCGGTAAGACAAGTGGTGGTGGTCTTTGTCTATTTGTCAAAAACAGCTGGTGCGCAAAATCTAATATTAAGGGTAGAGTATCTCATGATAAGCTGTAGACCACACTATTTACCAAGAGAGTTTCATCTACATTTTTCACAGCTGTCTATTTACCACCACAAACCGATGCTATATAAGGCCATAAGCAAACAAGAAAATGCTCATTCAGAGGTGGTGCTCCTAGTGGCCGGGGACTTTAATGCAGGGAAACTTAAATCTGATTTACCTAATTTCATTTCATATGTGCAACCAGAGGGAAAAAAAATCTAGACCACCTATACTCCGCACTCAGATGATCATTATGGCCAAGCAGTTCTATTTTTGTTTCATCAGACCAGAGGATATTTCTCCAAAAAGTACGATCTTTGTCCCCATGTGCAGTTTCAAACTGTAGTCTGGCTTTTTTATGGTGGTTTCTTTTTAGGATCCATCCTCAAAGTGTTTTTAACATATGTATTCAATAATATATCCGTGGAGGCAGTTGGTTTCTCATAAGAAACTATTGGAAAAATGGCTACCTCAGTAGCCGGGAGACATCATGCGTCCACTCGCCCTATATTGTCTCTTACAGCCATTCTCCAATGGAAATGCCTAAAAAGACGTCACAATGCTGCAGACACCTTGGGGAAAACGTGGAAAACGTAAGCTGATTCCTAGCTAGCTCCTTCACAGCCATGTAAGGAGTCATTGGCATGAGGCTTTTTCAAAAAATGCGGCACTTTCTGATTGGATTTTTATCTGGGTTTCGCCTGTAACATCAGTTCTGTGGCACTCACAGACAATATCTTTGCAGTTTTGGAAACATCAGAGTGTTTTCTTTCCAAAGCTGTCAATTATATGCATAGTCGAGTATCTTTTCATGACAAAATATATTGTTTAAAACAGGAACGTTTTTCATCCCAAAATTTAAATAGCGCCCCCTATATCCAAGAAGATAATCTCTAGGAGACAGAAGGTGTCTCCTTCCTGAGCAGTATGACGGCTGCATGGCCCCATGGTGTTCATACTCGCGTACTATTGTTTGTACAGATGAATGTGGTACCGTCAGGTGTTTGGAAATGGCTCCCAAGGATGGACCAGACTTGCGGAGGTCTGCAATTTTTTTCTGAGATCTTGGATGATGTATTTTCATTTACCCATGATGTCAAGCAAAGAGGCACTGAGTTTGAAGGTAGGCCTTGAAATACATCCAGAGGTACACCTCCAATTGACTCAAATTATGTCAATTACTGGAGTTATAGTGTCCTATTACTGTAACTATAGTTATAGTGTTCTATTACTGTAACTATAGCGTTCTATTACTGTAACTCAACTATAGTGTTCTATTACTGTAACTATAGTGTTCTAGTACTGTAACTCAACTATAGTGTTCTATTACTGAAACTCAAACCTAGTGTTATATTACTGTAACTATAGTGTTCTATTACTGTCACTATAGTGTTCCATTACTGTAACTATAGTGTTCTTTTACTGTAACTATAGTGTTGTATTACTGTAACTATAGTGTTATATTACTGTAGCTAGAGTGTTCTATTACTGTAACTATAGTGTTCTATTACTGTAACTAAAGTGTTGTATTACTGTAACTATAGTGTTCTATTACTGTAACTATAGTGTTATATGGTCCTTCTGTAGCTCAGTTGGTAGAGCATGGCGCTTGTAACGCCAGGGTAGTGGGTTCGATTCCCGGGACCACCCATACGTAGAATGTATGCACACATGACTGTAAGTCGCTTTGGATAAAAGCGTCTGCTAAATGGCATATATTATATTATTATTATTATATTACTTTAACTATAGTGCTCTATTACTGTACCTATAGTGCTCTATTACTGTAAGTATAGTGTTCTATTACTGTAACTATAGTGTTATATTACTGTAACTCAACTATAGTGTTCTACTACTGTAACTATAGTGCTCTATTACTGTACCTATAGTGCTCTATTACATTTACATTTAAGTCATTTAGCAGACGCTCTTATCCAGAGCGACTTACAAATTGGACTATTCCCGGGACCACCCATACGTAGAATGTATGCACACATGACTGTAAGTCGCTTTGGATAAAAGCGTCTGCTAAATGGCATATATTATATTATTATTATTATATTACTTTAACTATAGTGTTCTATTACTGTAACTCAACTATAGTGTTCTATTACTGTAACTATAGTGTTCTATTACTGTAACAATAGTGTTCTATTACTGTAACTCAACTATAGTGTTCCATTACTGTAACTATAGTGTCCTATTAATTTAACTATAATGTTCTATTACTGTAACTCATCTATAGTGTTCTCTTACTGTAACTATAGTGTTCTATTACTGTAACTATAGTGTTCTATTACTGTAACTATAGTGTTCTAATACTGTAACTATAGTGTTCTATTACTGTAACTATAGTGTTTGATTACTGTAACTATAGTGTTATATTATTGTATCTATAGTGTTCTATTACTGTAACTATAGTGTTATTACTGTAACTCAACTATAGTTTTCTATTACTGTAAGTATACTGTTCTATTACTGTAACTATAGTGTTATATTACTGTAACTCAACTATAGTGTTCTATCACTGTAACTATAGTGCTCTATTACTGTAACTATAGTGCTCTAGTACTGTAACTATAGTGCTCTATTACTGTAACTATAGTGTTCTATTACTGTAACTATAGTGTTATATTACTGTAACTATAGTGTTCTATTACTGTAACTCAACTATAGTGTTGTATTACTGTAACTATAGTGTTATATTACTGTAACTATAGTGTTCTATTACTGTAACTCAACTATAGTGTTGTATTACTGTAACTATAGTGTTATATTACTGTAACTATAGTGTTCTATTACTGTAACTCAACTATAGTGTTATATTACTAACTATAGTGTTATATTACTGTAACTCAACTATAGTGTTATATTACGGTAACTATAGTGCTCTATCACTGTAAATATAGTGCTCTATTACTGTAACTATAGTGCTCTATTACTGTAACTATGGTGTTCCATTACTGTAACTATAGTGTTCTATTACTGTAACTATAGCGTTCTATTACTGTAACTATAGTTTTCTATTGCTGTAACTATAGTGTCCTATTACTGTAACTCAACTATAGTGTTCTATAACTGTAACTATAGTGTCCTATTACTGTAACTATAGTGTCCTATTAATTTAACTATAATGTTCTATTACTGTAACTCATCTATAGTGTTCTATTACTGTAACTATAGTGTTCTATTACTGGAGTTATAGTGTTCCATTACTGTAACTATAGTGTCCTATTAATTTAACTATAATGTTCTATTACTGTAACTCATCTATAGTGTTCTATTACTGTAACTATAGTGTTCTATTACTGTAACTATAGTGTTCTATTACTGTAACTATAGTGTTCTATTACTGTAACTATAGTGTTCTATTACTGTAACTATAGTGTTATATTAGTGTATCTATAGTGTTATATTATTGTATCTATAGTGTTCTATTACTGTAACTATAGTGTTCTATTGCGGTAACTATAGTGTTCTATTACTGTAACTATAGTCTTCTATTACTTTATCTATAGTGTTCTATTACTGTAACTCAACTATAGTGTTCTATTACTGTATCTATAGTGTTCTATTACTGTAACTCAACTATAGTGTTATATTACTAACTATAGTGTTATATTACTGTAACTCAACTATAGTGTTATATTACGGTAACTATAGTGCTCTATCACTGTAAATATAGTGCTCTATTACTGTAACTATAGTGCTCTATTACTGTAACTATGGTGTTCCATTACTGTAACTATAGTGTTCTATTACTGTAACTATAGTGTTCTATTACTGTAACTATAGTTTTCTATTGCTGTAACTATAGTGTCCTATTACTGTAACTCAACTATAGTGTTCTATAACTGTAACTATAGTGTCCTATTACTGTAACTATAGTGTCCTATTAATTTAACTATAATGTTCTATTACTGTAACTCATCTATAGTGTTCTATTACTGTAACTATAGTGTTCTATTACTGGAGTTATAGTGTTCCATTAGTGTAACTATAGTGTCCTATTAATTTAACTATAATGTTCTATTACTGTAACTCATCTATAGTGTTCTAATACTGTAACTATAGTGTTCTATTACTGTAACTATAGTGTTCTATTACTGTAACTATAGTGTTCTATTACTGTAACTATAGTGTTATATTACTGTATCTATAGTGTTATATTATTGTATCTATAGTGTTCTATTACTGTAACTATAGTGTTCTATTGCGGTAACTATAGTGTTCTATTACTGTAACTATAGTCTTCTATTACTTTATCTATAGTGTTCTATTACTGTAACTCAACTATAATGTTCTATTACTGTATCTATAGTGTTCTATTACTGTAACTCAACTATAGTGTTCTATTACTGTAACTCAACCATGCATATTGCTAATTATCTTAATGGATTTAGGTAAACATTTTTATAGGCTAAGGGTTTAGTCTTCTTACAAGTTGCATGTGATGCATTTATAATATACACATATCAAAAACTACTGCCCATTAACATGATTTTCATTTGACCGTGTATGATGATGATGACGATTATGATTGTTATTATTATTATGTTTTTTTATTCCAGGATGGAGAGGGAATTAATAACCCATCTGCGATGAAGAGGAAGGGTTCCCATGACCACCAGGCTGACGAGCACACCCAGACAGCAGAGAGGAGAAAGAAACACCTCTCAGACCATCACACACCCATGACCACCCTACAAACCAACCTCCTAACCACCCTAACCACCACAACTGCAGGACAGAGCACCACACCCAGCCTCAGTAGAAAGAGAATATCTCCAGCCTGGACAAAGATCACTGCCAGTTGAAGAGGAGCGGGATTAGGAGCACTACAGCCCCAAGACAGTCTCACAGAGACCATAACCACCATCACCATCACCATCACCACACCCCCCCACCACCCAAACCTCCTCAGAGCCAACCACCATCACCACACCAACCCCCCCACCACCACCACCCAAACCACCTCAGAACTAACCACCATCACCACACAACGCCCCCACCACCACCCAAACCACCTCAGAACCAACCACCATCACCACACCAACCCCAGACCCCCCCCCCTATAAATATGGAAGGCACAGGGATTACTATGTCCACCAGTCGTGTTTGTGTTTCATGTGTCTGGGTACAGTAGCTTATGTTGCTCCTGCTCCTGCTCCTGCTCCTGTTGCTATGCACTAACAGCAAGACAGAAACCTCTCAGTACACAATATCACCCTGGTATTACCAAAAACCTAATCATCTCCCTGATGCTAAACCAGGGGTGGGCAAACATTTTGGCTCGAGGGCCACATCACGATTTAGAAATTCAATGGAGGGCAGCACAGATTTATTTTTTTACCGATTTGTTCATCAAAATGAATTTGTGGGCCAGAAAAAATGCAGTTATTTGAAAATATATAGGTCCATTATAATTTCTACATAGTTTCAATCTAGTTTTTGACATTCAAGTGTAGTCTGGATTGTTTTTCTATATGTTTATTTTTAGCTCCCTTTTTCATGATTACGATCTTGTCTCATCGCTGCAACCCCCCAATGTGCTCAGGAGAGGCGAAGGTCGAGTCATGCGTCCTCCAAAACACGCTTCTTAACACCCGCTTGCTTAACCCGGAAGCCAGCTGCACCAATGTGACGGAGGAAACACTGTTCAACTGATGACAGAAGTAAGCCTGCAGGTGACCAGCCCACCACAGAGAGTCACTTGAGCGCAATGAGCCCCAGGCTGAAGTGACACAGCAACACTGTGATGCATTGCCTTAGATCTCTGCACCACTCTGGAGGTCCTGGACTGGTTTTCTATTCCAAAATAATAATTTCACACAAACCCTAGCTGGCTGCATTTAATCTGCCGGCAGGCCAGACGTGGAGCGAGGGCCATAGTTTGCCCGCCCCAGCCCTAAACCGTAACCCTAACCTTAACCCTACTGAAATTGTTCATATAGAACTGATCTTGTTCATGATTTAATTGATATGATTATCTCTTTAATTATAAAGGAACAATGCTATTTCATACCCCCTCCATTCTGAAAAGGCACTGAACATAACTTTACCATTAAAATATTTAAAATATAGTCTTCTTCATACCTTTATAATGAAGAGTTGTAGCATTCTGACTTGGTAATTAGCTTTGACTACTGGATCAGTTCTAGAGCTTTGACTACTGGATCAGTTCTAGAGCTTTGACTACTGAATCAGTTCCAGAGCTTTGACTACTGGATCAATTCTAGAGCTTTGTCATACAATATAGTTTGAATACACTTTCTATGCATTTGCAAACATTTAATTAATGCCCTTGCAGATGTGATGAGAAGAGAGTAGGCCTGTTCCAACATTAAATATGTGTTTATTTTATTATCAATTTCCTAGCCAGCAGCATACCACCCTGCATCTCACTGCTGGTGAGCCTCTGAGTCTAAGCAGAGTTGATCCTGGTCAGTCCCTGGAGGGAAGACCAGATGTTGCCTGAAGTGGTGTTGGAGAGCCAGTAGGAGGTACTCTTTCCTCTGTTTAAAAAATAATAAAAAAAATCAAATTCCCCAGGGCAGTGATGTTGTCCTGTGTAGGGTGCTGTTTTTCAGATGGGATGTTAAACATGTTTCCTTACTCTCTGTGGTACCCAAAGATCCCATAGCACTTATAGTAAGAGTAGGGGTGTTAACCCTGGTGTCTGCTCTCATACCATCATGGCCACCTAAACATCTCCAGCTTACAATTGGCTCATTTGTCCCTCTCTTCTCCCCTGTAACTATTCCCCAGGTTGGTGCTGTAAATGATCATGTGTTCTTAGTCAACTTACCTAATAAAAATAAAATGCTTATTTACCAACCTGAATGTGTGATTATTGCTTTAACATTGAAATCGCACTACAGCATGGATCATCAGCGCTACAGATCTAGCCCGAAGTCTAACCCGAACTCTGACCCTGACTCTGACCCTGATGAACTCAAATCAGTTCTATATCTTCTTGCCTAGTGTAATGCAATCAATTGAAATACATTGTTGCTCAGATCGACTACCTACCATGATGTCTGCACTGTGAATATTTCTCCCCCCAAAAAATATATCACATTTTGAAATGTGTGCTGTTCCTAGATGAAGTATGACCACAAGACCTTAGTATTACTTTCTGATACTGCATTTTTGCCTCAGGTCAGGAATAGAGAGTATTAAATGTGTCTCTTTGCTGTGGAAGGGTATGTCTGCTCTCTGGTGGATCTCAGCAGTACTCCTACTAAAACTGAGTACAGTTGTACATCCTCAGTGAGTAAAAATATGTAAAAAATATATATATGTTAACATTTCAGTGTTACGGATTCCCCTGCGTTGGGGAATGCAGAGAAATGAAGAGGAACAATGTTACACCAGGCGCCATCGGTGGTACCAGCCCCCAGATTCACTCAACTAATTTCAGCAGAGGCACCTCCAAGCCGTCGAGAGGGATGCAGCCAATCCTGATGCTCACAGGAAGGAGGATGAAAAGACCCTCTTTGCCAAGAGCCTGAAGAGGTTGCCTCAGCAAAGAAGCAGTCAAGGTTAAAATTCATCAGATGCTTTTCAATGCCGAGTTCAATGGTATGTTTTTTTCTCCACAACATAGGTAGTGTCAAGTATTGCGACAGTGAAGTAGGTCATTTTTACAGTATACTCATGTAGGCTAATTGATATTTCAGATCAAAGGATTAATATGAGGCAAATGTATAGCTGTTGTTTCTGAGTTAGAAAATATCCTAAAACAGTTTGCTTGTCTAAATATTTGCCTATATTCATAGAGTCATATTCATCTTTTGATCTGAAATAAAAATTCCATGAGTAAACAGGAAGAATTACCAACTTTACCACACTGTTCCAATATTTATACCACTAACTACACCCTACAAGCAGTATTTAGCTAACATAAACCTCTCCTTCTATGGTGTTATATTATGTAATGCTTGTATGTCTTCCCTTCCAGAGATGGAGTGAATTTAGCCGACCAGCTCACAGGAAGGACAGGAAGAGGAGAGTTGTTATTTTGACCTTCTCCAATGGGTTTTGATCGGGAGGTGAGGGGGGAGGATGCGAGAAAACAAGGAAATGCAACTGAGATTTTACAACTGTCCTTGTTAGCAGATTCTCAATACTTAGGATAGCATTCATTATTAGCTGTACATAGATTGCATGAAAATTGACTGAATTAAAACAGACACACTGGAAAATTCTGATGCGCTTGTTGTTCTTTTACAAGACTTAAGGTGAAATGTGTGTTTACCTGTATTGTGGCTAGACATGTATGTTCCAGACACACACACCTCTCTTCCACTCCTCTCTGTACCTCACATCTCCAGTGCCCTGCCGTCTCTCTCTTTATGGCCATGTCTGAAGTTCCCCCACTATGTCTAGGCTTTATGAGTAGTCCCTGTATCTGTCTGCAGTTGTGACAAAAATACATGCTCTTGTTGTTCTCCTACAGATTACAGGTTACACATAAATGTTTGTATTTTCACACACACACACACACACACACACACACACACACACACACACACACACACACACACACACACACACACACACACACACACACACACACACACACACACACACACACACACACACACACACACACACACACACACACACACACACACACACACAATTGTCTTTCAATTGTTTTTACATTTTTACAACACACATAGTTGCCATGTTCTTTCCTGTATTTGAATACCTATTAAATTATGTTTTCATAGTCAGTTGTTGACTATTACTAGCCTGTTCAACCTCTCTTTCGTGTTGTCTGAGATTCCCAAAGATTGGAAAGCAGCTGCGGTCATCCCCCTCTTCAAAGGGGGGGACACTCTTGACCCAAACTGCTACAGACCTATATCTATCCTACCATGCCTTTCTAAGGTCTTCGAAAGCCAAGTCAACAAACAGATTTACCGACCATTTTGAATCTAACCATACCTTCTCTGCTATGCAATCTGGTTTCAGAGCTGGTCATGGGTGCACCTCAGCCACGCTCAAGGTCCTAAACGATATCTTAACCGCCATCGATAAGAAACATTACTGTGCAGCCGTATTCATTGATCTGGCCAAGGCTTTCGATTCTGTCAACCACCACATCCTCATCGGCAGACTCGACAGCCTTGGTTTCTCAAATGATTGCCTCGCCTGGTTCACCAACTACTTCTCTGATAGAGTTCAGTGTGTCAAATCGGAGGGTCTGCTGTCCGAACCTCTGGCAGTCTCTATGGGGGTGCCACAGGGTTCAATTCTTGGACCGACTCTCTTCTCTGTATACATCAATGAGGTCGCTCTTGCTGCTGGTGAGTCCCTGATCCACCTCTACGCAGACGACACCATTCTGTATACTTCCGGCCCTTCTTTGGACACTGTGTTAACAACCCTCCAGGCAAGCTTCAATGCCATACAACTCTCCTTCCGTGGCCTCCAATTGCTCTTAAATACAAGTAAAACTAAATCCATGCTCTTCAACCGATCGCTACCTGCACCTACCCGCCTGTCCAACATCACTACTCTGGACGGCTCTGACTTAGAATACGACAACTACAAATACTTAGGTGTCTGGTTAGACTGTAAACTCTCCTTCCAGAACCATATCAAACATCTCCAATCCAAAGTTAAATCTAGAATTGGCTTCCTATTTCGCAACAAAGCATCCTTCACTCATCAGTTGGTAGAGCATGCCAAACAATACCACCCATTAGAATGTAAACATGACTGACCATCCTGCTAAATGGCATATATTATTATTATAAACAATCTGACCATCCTACCAATCCTCGACTTTGGCGATGTCATTTACAAAATAGCCTCCAATACCCTACTCAACAAATTGGATGCAGTCTATCACAGTGCAATCCGTTTTGTCACCAAAGCCCCATATACTACCCACCATTGCGACCTGTACGCTCTCGTTGGCTGGCCCTCGCTTCATACTCGTCGCCAAACCCACTGGCTCCATGTCATCTACAAGACCCTGCTAGGTAAAGTCCCCCCTTATCTCAGCTCGCTGGTCACCATAGCATCTCCCACCTGTAGCACACGCTCCAGCAGGTATATCTCTCTGGTCACCCCCAAAACCAATTCTTTCTTTGGCCGCCTCTCCTTCCAGTTCTCTGCTGCCAGTGACTGGAACGAACTGCAAAAATCTCTGAAACTGGAAACACTTATCTCCCTCACTAGCTTTAAGCACCAACTGTCAGAGCATCTTACAGATTACTGCACCTGTACATAGCCCACCTATAATTTAGCCCAAACAACTACCTCTTTCCCAACTGTATTTAATTTATTTATTTATTTTGCTCCTTTGCACCCCATTATTTTTATGTCTACTTTGCACATTCTTCCATTGCAAAACTACCATTCCAGTGTTTTACTTGCTATATTGTATTTACTTTGCCACCATGGCCTTTTTTGCCTTTACCTCCCTTCTCACCTCATTTGCTCACATTGTATATAGACTTGTTTATACTGTATTATTGACTGTATGTTTGTTTTACTCCATGTGTAACTCTGTGTCGTTGTATCTGTCGAACTGCTTTGCTTTATCTTGGCCAGGTCGCAATTGTAAATGAGAACTTGTTCTCAACTTGCCTACCTGGTTAAATAAAGGTGAAATAAAAAATAAAATAAAGGGGTGAGGGGTTATGTATGCACATGTTCACAAGAAAGGACAAGCAAAAGTTATATCGTCACTGATTTAGTGTTGCATTACAGTTTCTAGGAATATATTAATGTTAATGGGGATAATGTTCGAGTGCAACAACTAGCTCAACTACCGTTAGTTTTGTTGGGGGAAGAGTGCCTCTTTCAGGTGCAGACATCGTGAGTTTAAAAATGGTTTATTTTCTCACAGGTTTTCTGCACTGTCCTTTGTCTGGCAAAAATACTTGTATGGAGTCCAGACGGCAGCATTGACTTTTGCCTTGTATTTGTATCCATTCCATGCAGTCATTAAAAGAGAGACAACCGGTAGAATTGTGTCCAGAACCTTGTCTTCCACCTTACACCTTTCCAGAACACAATGCAGAAAGGTACCGGTACAGAACCTGTTACACATACATTTGATTCATCAAACGTATGCACCACACAGAACGCACTGTAACTCAACCCTGAAACCAGCGTTCCATTGGAAATTAATGTACTTCTGGTGTACCAAAAACGCAAATAACACGTGTGTTCGAAGCGTGGCGTAAAATAGAGGTTGCTTATATTTGTGACGCAGATCGCGCTGCAAGTCCTGCCTCTCCCATCTCCTCATTGGTTTAGAGAAGCAGGTACCCACGTGACATCTCGTTGGTTATACCCACGTGGGTGATGAACTGTGTTGTCGGTCGTCGTGGTAATACCATGAACATTTAGATGCCAATCACCATATAATCACCATATATTCAAAGAAGACAGTACCCTGTTGACTCATCTGTAGGAAAGATTTACATTTACATTTAAGTCATTTAGCAGACGCTCTTATCCAGAGCGACTTACAAATTGGTGCATTCACCTTATGACATCCAGTGGAACAGTCACTTTACAATAGTGCATCTAAATCTTAAAGGGGGGGGGTGAGAAGGATTACTTTATCCTATCCTAGGTATTCCTTAAAGAGGTGGGGTTTCAGTGTTATGCAGGTGAATGAGGACCCAAAAGCGATTTGGCGAAAACAGAGTCTTTAATCCAGTAAAGGAAATATGCAATACTCCTAGACAAATCGGAGCGGTAAATAAAGCATAACAAACAATTCCACTCGTAATGACGAGAACAGACTGGAGACTCGATCATAAACTGTAGGTTGCCTCGGGAAGGCACTTGACCGTAGCAGACTCAGACACCTGCTCACCACGCAGCATCAGAGGGAAACACGACACGACAGGGCGATACAAAGACACAACACGGTGAACAATATACAAGGATCCGACAGGGCAGAAACGGAAAACAAGGGGAGAAATAGGGACTCTAATCAGGGGAAAAGATAGGGAACAGGTGTGGGAAGACTAAATGATTGATTAGGGGAATAGGAACAGCTGGGAGCAGGAACGGAACGATAGAGAGAAGAGAGAGAGGGAGGGAGAGAGAAAAAGGGGAACGAACCTAAAAAGACCAGCAGGGGGAAAACGAACAGAAGGAAAAGCAAAATGACAAGACAATATAAGACAAAACATGACAGTACCCCCCCACTCACCGAGCGCCTCCTGGCGCTCACGAGGAGGAACACTGGCGGCAACGGAGGAAATCATAGATCACAAACGGTCCAGCACGTCCCGAGAAAGAACCCAACTCCTCTCCTCAGGACCGTAACGGAAAACGAAAAAAAGGGAAACTAGGGTACTACTCTAAAAAAAAATGATACACGGGTAGAGAACTGAAAGCTTTAGAGCAAACAGGACCAAACAGGCCAGGAGAGTAACAACTAGGGACAGACTGAGACACAGCAAGGGCAGGAACAAGAACAGGAGAGATGCGGTGGCAGGGAACAGACTGAGACCCAGCAAGACCAGGAGCAGAAGCAGAAAAGAAATTACCAGACTTATTCTGCGCGCAGTCCGAACACGCAGCCACGAAACGGCGCGTGTCACGCTCCTGAGTAGGCCACCAAAAGCGCTGGCGAATAGAGGCAAGAGTACCTCGAACGCCGGGATGGCCAGCTAACTTGGCAGAGTGAGCCCACTGAAGAACAGCCAGACGAGTAGAAACAGGAACGAAAAGAAGGTTACTAGGACAAGCGCGCGGCGACGCAGTGTGCGTGAGTGCTTGCTTAACCTGTCTCTCAATTCCCCAGACAGTCAACCCGACAACACGCCCAACAGGAAGGATCCCCTCGGGAACAGTAGAAGCCACAGAAGAACTAAAGAGACGGGATAAAGCATGAGGCTTGGTGTTCTTAGTACCCGGGCAATAAGAAATAACGAACTCGAAATGAGCGAAAAACAACGCCCAACGAGCATGACGCGCATTCAGTCGTTTGGCAGAACGGATGTACTCAAGGTTCCTTTGGTCAGTCCAAACGACAAAAGGAACGGTCGTCCCCTCCAACCACTGTCGCCATTTGCCTAGGGCTAAACGGATGGCGAGCAGTTCACGGTTAGCCACATCATAGTTACGTTCCGACGGTGACAGGCGATGAGAAAAATACGCGCAAGGGTGGACCCCATCGTCAGTATCGGAGCGCTGGGACAGAATGGCTCCCACGCCCACCCCCGACGCGTCAACCTCGACAATAAACTGTTTAGTGACGTCAGGTGCAACAAGGATAGGAGCGGATGCAAAACGCTTCTTGAGGAGATCAGAACAACAATCATACGACCGGTGAGGAGGAAGGGAGTTGGTTCTGGACCGACTGAAGACCGTGCGCAGACCATGTTATTCCTCCGGCAATCCTGTCAAATCACCAGGTTCCTCCTGTGAAGAGGGAGCAGAACAAACAGGAGAAATTGCAGACATTAAACACTTCACATGACAAGAAACGTTCCAGGAAAGGATGGAATTACTAGACCAATCAAAAGAAGGATTATGACACACAAGCCAGGGATGACCCAAAACAACAGGTGTAAAAGGTGAACAAAAAATCAAAAAAGAAATGGTCTCACTATGGTTACCAGATACAGTGAGGGTTAAAGGTAGAGTTTCACATAATATACTGGGGAGAGGACTACCATCCAAGGCAAACATGACCATGGGCTCCCCTAACTGTCTGAGAGGAATGTCATGTTCCCGAGCCCAGGCTTCGTCCATAAAACAGCCCTCCGCCCCAGAGTCTATTAATGCACTGCAGGAAGCTGCCGATCCGGTCCAGCGTAGATGGACCGGTAAGGTAGTACAGGTACTTGACGGAGAGGACCGTCTAGTAGCGCTTATCAGTCGCCCTCCGCTTACTGATGAGCTCTGGCCTTTAACTGGATATGAAATGACAAAATGACCAGCGGAACCGCAATAGAGACAGAGGCGGTTGGTGATTCTCCGTTCCCTCTCCTTAGTCGAAATGCGAATACCCCCCAGCTGCATGGGCTCAACACCTGAGTCAGTGGGGAAAGATGGTAGTGTCGGAGAGAGGGGAGACACAGTTAACGCGAGCTCTCTTCTATGAGCTCGGTGACGAAGATCTACCCGTCGTTCAATGCGAATAGCGAGTTCAATCAAAGAATCCACGCTGGATGGAACCTCCCGAGAGAGAATCTCATCCTTAACCTTAGCGTGGAGTCCCTCCAGAAAACGAGCGAGCAACGCCTGCTCGTTCCAGTTACTGGAGGCAGCAAGAGTGCGAAACTCTATAGAGTAATCCGTTATGGATCGATTACCTTGACATAGGGAAGACAGGGACCAGGAAGCTTCTTTCCCAAAAACTGAACGATCAAAAACCCTTATCATCTCCTCTTTAAAGTTCAGATAATTGTTAGTACACTCAGCGCTTGCCTCCCAGATAGCTGTGCCCCACTGCCGAGCCCGACCAGTAAGGAGTGATATGACGTAGGCAATCCGAGCTCTCTCTCTTGAGTATGTGTTGGGTTGGAGAGAGAACACTATATCACACTGGGTGAGAAAGGAGCGGCACTCAGTGGGCTGCCCAGAATAACATGGTGGGTTATTAACCCTAGGTTCCGGAGGCTCGGAAGACCCGGAAGTAGCTGGTGGCACGAGACGAAGACTCTGATACTGTCCTGAGAGGTCGGAGACCTGAGCGGCCAGGGTCTCAACGGCATGCCGAGCAGCAGACAATTCCTGCTCGTGTCTGCCGAGCATCGCTCCCTGGAACTCGAGAGTAGAGTAGAGAGAATCCATAGTCGCTGGGTCCATTCTTGGTCGGATCCTTCTGTTATGCAGGTGAATGAGGACCCAAAAGCGACTTGGCGAAAACAGAGTCTTTAATCCAGAAAAGGAAATATGCAATACTCCTAGACAAATCGGAGCGGTAAATAAAGCATAACAAACAATTCCACTCGTAATGACGAGAACAGACTGGAGACTCGATCATAAACTGTAGGTTGCCTCGGGAAGGCACTTGACCGTAGCAGACTCAGACACCTGCTCACCACGCAGCATCTGAGGGAAACACGACACGACAGGGCGATACAAAGACACAGCACGGTGAACAATATACAAGGATCCGACAGGGCAGAAACGGAAAACAAGGGGAGAAATAGGGACTCTAATCAAGGGAAAAGATAGGGAACAGGTGTGGGAAGACTAAATGATTGATTAGGGGAATAGGAACAGCTGGGAGCAGGAACGGAACGATAGAGAGAAGAGAGAGAGGGAGGGAGAGAGAAAAAGGGGAACGAACCTAAAAAGACCAGCAGGGGGAAAACGAACAGAAGGAAAAGCAAAATGACAAGACAATATAAGACAAAACATGACATTCAGGTGTCTCCGGAAGGTGGTGATTGACTCCGCTGTCCTGGCATCGTGAGGGAGTTTGTTCCACCATTGGGGGGCCAGAGCAGCGAACAGTTTTGACTGGGCTGAGCGGGAACTGTACTTCCTCAGTGGTAGGGAGGCGAGCAGGCCAGAGGTGGATGAACGCAGTGCCCTTGTTTGGGTGTAGGGCCTGATCAGAGCCTGGAGGTACTGAGGTGCCAAGCACCATGGTCTTGTAGCGGATGCGAGCTTCAACTGGAAGCCAGTGGAGAGAGCGGAGGAGCGGGCTGACGTGAGAGAACTTGGGAAGGTTGAACACCAGACGGGCTGCGGCGTTCTGGATGAGTTGTAGGGGTTTAATGGCACAGGCAGGGAGCCCAGCCAACAGCGAGTTGCAGTAATCCAGACGGGAGATGACAAGTGCCTGGATTAGGACCTGTGTTTCTCTTTTGGTCCATTCAACAGCAGAGCGATACGAACATTGTTTCAGCAGGATGTTGTATCTATACCTTATGTCATGCCTTATTGGAATGGATTTATTGATAATATCTGTTGGAAAAAAGTTTGGATGTTGCCACACACATACCTACTTGTTAACAAAATTAAGGAAGTTTCCTTTAAAATGATTCATAAATATTATCCTGCCAACCACTATATGAAGAAGTTTAAGGAAAACATCAACTCAAATTGCTCATTTTGTATTGACCACCCAGAAACAGTGCTGCATTTTTTGGGGCATTGTATGCATGTAAGAAAACTGTGGCAAGACATCAGTAGATTTATAATTGAACACATTTATGAAGATTTTACACTATTGTGGAGAGATTTACTGCTTGTATTCTTTACATACGATAGAAATAAGCTGAAACATTTTTATGTAATTAATTTAATTATTCTTTTGACCAAATTTCATACATACAAATGTAAATTTACTAACAAAAAAAACACATTTTCTTACCCTACAAAAGGAAATTGAACTGTATTTTAAAGACAGTTAAATACTCTACTAACAAAAAAGCTGTTAGAACTGTAAGTATATGTATGTCCCTTATGGTCCTTGTGTAATTGTAATGTGATATTGTACCCCCCAGCTCGGTTGTCCATTGTATGTACTCTATATGTACCTGTGTTCCCTCATGTACTTTCTGTGTTGATTTGTTGTTAATAAAAAATAAAATAAAAAGAAGAAAAGGCCTGGAAGGAGGAGAGATGACTGGAAACGATTCGTTTGACTGTTTTATGTGTAGACGAATTGTCGGAGTGTAGGACTTTGTGCATTTCAGGTCAAATAACAACTCAATGTTTTATATCCCAGGACAAATTAGCTAGCATGTGCAAGCTATCTAGCTAAATTGCCATAAGTGTTTAATGTTTTTCGACCAGTCCCCAACTTAATGTAATTGGTTCAGAGTTTGTTTTGATATTTTAACCTGCGTGTTGTGTTTGGTGTGGGGGGACAAAATAAATGTACGCACGAACGCAGCCGGTTTGGGTTCCATGTAACAGGTTTCCATGTATGTCAATGTGGTTTGTAAACCAACCCGGATGTAATATAATTCTGGCCACATGTTGACTCAGTGTCGGACAAACATTAAGAATAAACTACGTGGTGAGTTGATGTTCGCAAGGTCAATTGATCGTGCTACATTGTTTGCATTATTTGTTGGCAACAAAGTTTTTGGAACATATCTGTTTGAATGTTAAATGACGAGACAGAGGCATTGATGCGAGTAGCCAGTCTTGTTCAATGCATGACCACACATCCGGGTATCTCAAGCACCCCGGTAAAACACAAGAGTTGCAGTAATGAACATTTACCAACAGATGGCATCACTGTGCCATCTTACACCCATAACAATATCCCTGTTGGAACGTTCCACAAATGATACCCACCCGTACAGTATTACTGAATGTCTACAATAAGCCTTGTGCTAGTAGGCAAGTTGGTTGACATGGGGTGCAGTAGGCTACAGTACAACATTACTAAATGATAACAACGTAGCCTTGAAACCAGCCAGTAGTATGTTGATGGGGTAGGCTACCGTATACAGCAACTATAGCCTTCCAACTGTTTTCTTATTCGTTGGGTCCCTTGACAAATGTATGTTATTTTTGACTTGGTAAAATAAGCAAATGATTGTGTGCACTCTCACTAGATAGAATGCTCACTAATTATTGTTAATATTCCAGTTTTCTAGGCCCTCCATTCCCAACTCTGAAGCCCCCTGTCCCCAGCAGGAAAGACCAGGAAAAAGTGTTGGCTTCAGGTAAAACTTCCTATTGAGGAAATGTAAGACAACTCAATGTCATATTTGGATTTAGAGTTACTGACATGAATAGAAGCATATACAAGCAATCTATCAAATGTATTTTATAAAGCCCCCTTTACATCAGTAGCTGTCACAAAGTGCTTATACAGCCAGCCTAAAACCCCAAAGAGCAAGCAATGCAGATGTAGAAGCACGGTGGCTAGGAAAAACTCCATAGAAAGGCTCATGCCTCTAGGAAAAACTTTATAGAGGAGCCAGGCTCTGAGGGTGGCCAGTCCTCTTTTGGCAGTGCTGGTGGAGATTATAAAAGAGTACAGCCCTTTAAGCCAGATTGTTCTTCAAGATGTTTAAATGTTCATAGATGACCAGCAGTGTCAAATAATAATAATGACAGTGGTTATAGAGGGTGCAATAGTTCCATGTAGTCATGGCTGTTCCAGGACTGGAGTGGCACGCTGGAACTTCCAGAGGCTTGTAGACCTGAAGCAGTGTGATGTGGTCCAGGTAATTATCACATACACGTATACACACTCAATCACTCACTCTGTTTTGTTGTATAATTATTTTAACTTAAGAAACACCCTATTAGCTCAACCACAGTCCTCACAGCTGCAGTCGTCTGCCCCTGTACCTGCTACACCGACCACGACAGGTGATACAGGTAATTATCACATGCATGCATACACACATGCACGCTCTCCCTCACTTGGGGCTCTATTCAATCACGTCTGCTTTAGTTGACCTCCACATAGCAGTTGTTTTGGCGGTATCTGAGGTGAAACTGTGTTAGAGCATGTTAGAGTATGCTGTCCTTGTAAATAACACATTGTTCTTAACTGGTTCCATATGTGTTATTTCATAGTGTTGATGTCTTCACTATTATTCTACAATGTAGAAAATAGTAAAAATAAAGAACCCTTGGAATAAGTAGGTGTGTCCAAACTTTTGACTGGTACTTATTTATTTTGATCCAAAGCCATGAATGAGTGAGTCACTCAGCTTTATGTAGGTGCCGGCTAAATGGCTGTGCCATCAACTTGATAATATATAACGGTATTTTGGAGGTTATTTAGTTTTTTTAAAAACAACGAAAGTGAGCAATTGTAATCTGAATAAAGGCCAAAATAATATTTGTAAAGGCCAAAACATTTATTTCTGTTTTTAGAGGGAGAGAAATGCTGGGCCAATTGTGCGCCGCCCTATGGGACTACTAATCACGGTCGGATATGATGCATTACAATTACACTTAACTTAAAACCTAACTTAGAAATACATTTGACGATAGAATTATCCCCCTACCCTCCATCTAGGCAAGTCTATTGTCCAGCTACCTGCTAGAACAGCGGGAACATTTCCCTAGTCATAGCCACCTGCAATATCAGTTCTGTTATACTCACAGACAATATATTTACAGTTTTGGAAACGTTAGAGTGTTTTCTATCCTAAGCTGTCAATTATATGGATATTCTACCATCTGGTCCTGAGAAATAGCCCGTTTACTTTGGGAACGTTATTTTTCCCAAAATAAAAAAATGACCCCTAGATTCAACAAGTTTTTAACAAACTATAGTTTTGGCAAGTCGGTTAGGACATTACTTTGTGCATGACCCCCATTCATTTTTCCAACAATTGTTTACAGACAGATTATTTCACTTAATCACAATTCCAGTGGTTCAGAAGTTTACATACACTAAGTTGACCATGCCTTTAAACAGCTTGTAAAATTCCAGAAAATGATGTAATGGCTTTAGAAGCTGATAGGCTAATTGACATAATTTGAGTCAATTGGAGGTGTAACCTGTGGGTGTATTTTAAGGCCTACCTTCAAACTCAATGCCTCTGCTTGACATCATGGTATCATGGTATCTGAGCTACATCTGTAGCTCAGTTGGTAGAGCATGGCGCTTGTAACGCCAGGGTAGTGGGTTCGATCCCCGGGACCACCCATACGTAGAATGTATGCACACATGACTGTAAGTCGCTTTGGATAAAAGCGTCTGCTAAATGGCATATATTATTATTATTATTATATATTATTATTAAAAGAAATCAGCCAAGACCTCGGAATAAAAATTGTAGACCTCCACAAGTCTGGCTTATCCTTGGGAGCAATTTCCAAACGCCTGGAGGTACCACGTTCATCTGTACAAGCAATAGACCGCAAGTATAAACACCATGGGACCATGCAGCCATCATACCGCTCAGGAAGGAGACGCGCGTGAAAGTACTTTGGTGTTAAAAATGCAAGTCAATCCCAGAACAACAGCAAAGGACCTTGTGAAGATGCTGGAGGAAACAGGTACAAAAGTATCTATATCCACAGTAAAACGAGTCCAATATCAACATGACCTGAAAGGCCGCTCAGCAAGGAAGAAGCCACTGCTCCAAAACTGCCATAAAAAAAGCCAGACTACAGTTTGCAACTGCACATGGGGACAAAGATCTTACTTTTTTGAGAAATGTATAAAAAAATGTATATATATATATATATATATATATATATATATATATATATATATATATATATATATATATATATATATATAACTTTGGCCATAATGACCATCGTTATGTTTGGAGGAAAAAGGGTACACCATCCCAACCGCTTGGTCGCAAATGGGTCTTCCAAAAGGACAATGACCCCAGGCATACTTACAAAGTTGTGGCAAAATGGCTTAAGGGCAACAAAGTCAAGGTATTGGAGTGGCCATCACAAAGCCCTGACCTCAATCCCATAGAAAATGTGTGGGCGGAACTGAAAAAGCGTGTGCGAGCAAGGAGGCCTACAACCCTGACTCAGTTACACCAGCTCTGTCAGGAGGAATGGGCCAAAATTCACCCAACTTATTGTGGGAAGCTTGTGGAAGGCTACCCAAAATGTTTGACCCGAGTTAAACAATTTAAAGGCAATGCTACCAAATACTAATTGAGTGCATGTAATCTTCTGACCCACGGGGAATGTGATGAAATAAATAATTCTCTCTACTATTATTCTGACATTTCACATTCTTAAAATAAAGTGGTGATTCTAACTGTCCTAAGACAGGGAATTGTTACTAGGATTAAATGTCAGGAATTGTGAAAAACGGAGTTTAAATGTATTTGGCTAAGGTGTATGTAAACTTCCGACTTCAACTGTATATCTGGAGCATCAGCATTTGTGGGTTCGATTACAGGATCAAAATGGCTAGACACAAATACATTTATTCTGAAACTCAGCAGTCTGTTCTTGTTCTGAGAAATGGGAGGCCCCGGTGCACAACTGAGTAAGAGGACGATTACACTACAGTGTCTAGTTTGAGAAACAGACGCCTTGCAAATCCTCAACTGGCAGCTTCATTTAATATTACCCGCTAAACACCAGTCAACATCAACAGTGAAGAGGCGACTCCGGGATGCTGGCCTTCTAGGCAGAGTTCCTCTGTCCAGTGTTTGTTCTTTTGCCCATTTTATTATTTCATTTGTATTGGCCAGTCTGAGATATGGCTTTTTCTTTGCAACTCTGCCCACCCTGACTGGGTCCATCACCCCACAGTATGACTTGTTATATTGTTATATAAAGACCTGACTGGGTCCAACACCCCACAGTATGACTTGTTATATTGTTATATAAAGACCTGACTGGGTCCAACACCCCACAGTATGACTTGTTATATTGTTATATAAAGACCTGACTGGGTCCAACACCCCACAGTATGACTTGTTATATAAAGACCTGACTGGGTCCAGCACCCCACAGTATGACTTGTTATATAGAGACCTGACTGGGTCCAACACCCCACAGTATGACTTGTTATATAAAGACCTTACTGGGTCCAACACCCCACAGTATGACTTGTTATATTGTTATATAAAGACCTGACTGGGTCCAACACCCCACAGTATGACTTGTTATATTGTTATATAGAGACCTGACTGGGTCCAGCACCCCACAGTATGACTTGTTATATAAAGACCTGACTGGGTCCAACACCCCACAGTATGACTTGTTATATAAAGACCTGACTGGGTCCAACACCCCACAGTATGACTTGTTATATTGTTATATAAAGACCTGACTGGGTCCAGCACCCCACAGTATGACTTGTTATATAAAGACCTGACTGGGTCCAACACCCCACAGTATGACTTGTTATATAAAGACCTGACTGGGTCCAACACCCCACAGTATGACTTGTTATATAAAGACCTGACTGGGTCCAGGACCCCACAGTATGACTTGTTATATAAAGACCTGACTGGGTCCAGGACCCCACAGTATGACTTGTTATATAAAGACCTGACTGGGTCCAACACCCCACAGTATGACTTGTTATATAAAGACCTGACTGGGTCCAGGACCCCACAGTATGACTTGTTATATAAAGACCTGACTGGGTCCAACACCCCACAGTATGACTTGTTATATAAAGACCTGACTGGGTCCAACACCCCACAGTATGACTTGTTATATAAAGACCTGACTGGGTCCAACACCCCACAGTATGACTTGTTATATAAAGACCTGACTGGGTCCAACACCCCACAGTATGACTTGTTATATTGTTATATAAAGACCTGACTGGGTCCAACACCCCACAGTATGACTTGTTATATAAAGACCTGACTGGGTCCAGCACCCCACGGTATACTTGTTGGGCTGCATGATGAGTAACCTTGCTTGAGACCTTGTGGTATACTGGGTTAGAGAGACCTGGGTTACAATCCAGTCTCTGCCCAGATGGGGCTAAAAGTATAACAGAGGCTGGTTTGGTCATTTGGTGAACCGCGCTTGTATGTTGTGTAATTTTGTGTGGGACCTGAAGATTGCATTGCTCCCTGAGATAAAGACAAAGATTACATCTTGGAATTGTTTTGCAGTTGTGCGTTGCTCAAGGGCACAACAGCAGGAGATGGAATCTAGAATTAGATACCAGCAACCCTCCATTTGCCAGTTCACATCCACCAGATTTGTCCAATTAGACCCAGGATTCAAACCAGCAACCCTCGGGTATTTGGGCCACCCGTCTAACTTCTAGGCTACATAGTTCAGCAGGGTAAAAAGTGTCTCTGGTCCATTACTCCCTGTATATACTGTAGCTTCATTCTTGTGTATTTTTTCTTTTTGTGTTACTATTTATTTGTATTAATTGTTTACTCTGCTTCATTAGGAAGTTGCTCGTCAGCAAGCATTTAGAGGTAAAGTCGAGACGCGCTGTATTCGGCGCATGTGAGAAATAAAATGCGATGTGATTTGAACTAAGTTGATTACACCAGCTAGTCTAGCTCACACCCACCAGATTTTTCCTGTCAGTCCTTGGATTCAAAATGGCAACCCTCCATTTACTGGCCTGCCACTTTAACCTCTTTAGGTAAAAAAGGTTTATAAACACATAAGCATGGTTTACAGAACCACCCATTTCACTTCCTCACACATACCTATCCAGGTCACGGCACCAACGGGACAGACTAGTTTCTAACCTAGGTCTCCTGCAGGCCACAAAATGCTGTTACCCTACTAAGTTTAAGCATATACATTAGATCAGGGATTACTTTCATACACCAACAATTTTATATAATTCCTGATCGAAAAAAAAAGAAGGAAAATAATCACATTGTGTGCAGGATTCAACCCTCAGAATCCAATTCCATGTATTCAAAATAAATACTGGTCTGCTCATAGTTTTGTAGACTTTTCATCGACAAGCATAAACACAATCCCTAATATAAATAAGGAATTGTGAATACAGAGGAGGAACACAACAGATATGAATGTTTCGGCCTCAACCACACCAAAGCAAAGCTCTGTAATGGAAGGCCACAATGTTGGATGATGATGACTTACAGATGCTCTATCTCTTCCTGCATGAATTTGAAATTCAAACTTATAGTGTATTCATGGTTTAAAAATACTTCTAAAATGTTTAATTTCCACATTAAAATGTCCAACTTGATTTGCCCTAACAAAAAATATATCAACCCCTAAAGAATGTCCATTAATGATAATCGAATAGAACAAGAAGGCCCTCACACTGTTAAATGGATCTTCGTTTCGGATCAAAACGTTGTCAATAAAGCGGTGCATTGGGAGTTTCAAGGGAAGTGATACCGAGATGGGGCTTATTTCGGACATTAGATTCCTTTCAAGGAACCATTTCACATCTAAAGTGCTACAAGCAGTATGTAAGGCTTTGGGAACGCCATGGCAGCGGAAGCAGAGCTAAAGAGAGAGAGGGAGAATAGAGTCCACTGTAGACAAGCAGTTGGGTCTGGGAGTTATTTTAACCGGCACAGTTTTAGTGTCGGTTGCTTTGATGGTTACTGAACCATGTAACGACGATAGATTGACTATTAGCATAGAATGGGTTGCTAAATATGAAGACACGAGAATGCATTGGGGTAAAGTCAATGCTAATGCCTCGGATAATAGACAGGTCACTAATGACAAAGGTATGGTGATATGGGTTGAGCCAATTGAACAGAACTAGCACATTGGATGTAGGTTGTTCTGAAAAGGGTGTGGTTTTATTACAGACAGGAGTGTGGAAAGAACGTAATAATACTGAGAGTTTAGAGAACAAAAGTAGATTTACTCTGTTGCCACAGATGGACGCCATGTGCCAGGATTATAGATCAGCTGATGCACAGTCGATAACTTTCAGACTAATGCTACCAGAAATGCCCTTTAGTACAGCAACTAGGGGAGTGAAGTGGTCAGGGAGAGTTTTAGACACCAGTAGAACACGAACCTGGGGAAAGATAGCTTGTTGGGGTAATTATATTCAGGACAACATCCTAAGGGGGGAATATGAGAACCAAAGGTCTAGGTCATTTACACTGTAACAAGGGTGTTCACAAACGGGTGGGGGGTAGATCTGCCTTGGGATGAGAGAGTTGTACCTAACTTGATCACAGGAAGTATTATCCACAGGTTCCAACTGTGGCAGAACACAGGAGGCCATTGGAGGTGGCTAAGGACCAGGGAATGAACTGGGAGACAGGTAGGGAGTATCTGACAGGTTCAGTCCTAGACCAGAAAACCACGGAGATAACAGGAGAGCAGGAGACGGGTAGGGAGTATCTGACAGGTTCAGTCCTAGACCAGAAAACCACGGAGATAATAGGAGAGCAGGAGACCGGTAGGGAGTATCTGACAGGTTCAGTCCTAGACCAGAAAACCACGGAGATAATAGGAGAGCAGGAGACCGGTAGGGAGTATCTGACAGGTTCAGTCCTAGACCAGTAAACCAAGGAGATAATAGAGCAGGAGACAGGGAGGGAGTATCTGACAGGTTCAGTCCTAGACCAGTAAACCACTGAGATAATAGGAGAGCAGGAGACCGGTAGGGAGTATCTGACAGGTTCAGTCCTAGACCAGAAAACCACGGAGATAATAGGAGAGCAGGAGACCGGTAGGGAGTATCTGACAGGTTCAGTCCTAGACCAGAAAACCACTGAGATAATAGGAGAGCAGGAGACCGGTAGGGAGTATCTGACAGGTTCAGTCCTAGACCAGTAAACCAAGGAGATAATAGAGCAGGAGACAGGGAGGGAGTATCTGACAGGTTCAGTCCTAGACCAGTAAACCACTGAGATAATAGGAGAGTAGGAGACAGGGAGGGAGTATCTGACAGGTTCAGTCCTAGACCAGTAAACCACAGATATAATAGGAGAGTAGGAGACAGGTAGGGAGGATCTGACAGGTTCAGTCCTAGACCAGAAAACCATGAAGATAATGGAGATAGGAGACAGGTAGGGAGTATCTGTCAGGTTCAGTCCTAGACCAGAAAACCATGGAGATAATAGAGCAGGAGACAGGTAGGGAGTATCTGTCAGGTTCAGTCCTAGACCAAAAAACCACGGAGATAATAGAGCAGGAGACAGATTCTGGGCAAAAGCTATTCTCACGGCAGTCGCTGTAGGGACAGTAACAGAAAGAGCAGTGCTAGTCGCAAAGGATGCTCTATTAACTGCATGGAACTGGACTACATTGCAAATGAGGGGTATTGTGAAATATGGGTCAGGAGCTGTGTTAGTAATAGCGGGGGTTACTTTGGTGATATTGTTGGGATATCATGTGCATTGATGTTAAAACGAATACACAGTGTTGAGTTACCTCAAGATGAGGTAAAACTGATTAAGGCTACCGCACTAATATATCGGGTGGCTAATATAATATGGAGGAGGATGATGGGGAGCAAAGGGAGAATGACATGGCTTGGGAACACCTCTTGGATCCTGTAGTCTGACGGGGAAGACTGGGCGAAAGCATGAGGAGGCGTTAAGGGCATTCATTTTTGCCAACTTCGGGAGAAAAGTATCCTGAAGGCAAAGTCAGGCTAAGAGAGCGTGGGAATTGTCATGTTATCAAACTTTGCGTTGTCATGCATATATAATTGTGCATATATTTTAATATATATATATATTTGTTTAAGTTCTCCTTTTTTCTCCCCAATTTTATGGTATCCGATTGTTAGTAATTACTGTCTTGTCTCATCGCTACAACTCCCGCACGGATTCGGGAGAGGCGAAGGTCAAGAGCCATGCATCCTCCAAAACACAACCCAACCAAGCCGCACTGCTTCTTAACACAGCGCGCATCCCACCTGGAAGCCAGCCGCACCAATGTGTCGGAGGAAACACCGTACACCTGGCGACCTGGTCAGCGTGCACTGCGCCCGGCCCATCACAGGAGTCGCTAGTGCGCGATGAGACAAGGATATCCCTGCCGGCCAAACCCTCCCTAACCCGGACGCCGCTAGGCCAATTGTGCGGCGCCCATGGGCCTCCCGGTCGCGGCCGGCTGCGACAGAGCCTGGGCTCGAACCCAGAGATAATTGTGCATATCTTAACTCGGTATTAATGCTGTTATGTTTGTGTGTCTTTTTTGTTGCTTTCCAAATCTTGTGCTATTACTCTCTTAGGAACCAGGAGGAGAAATTGGAAAAACTAAAAGCCTCTCCAGCTGACATGGAGCAAGCCAGCAGATTCAGCTGGAATGGCATTTTGTTGTATGATGAAAGATGGAAATAAATGTGTGTATGGTGTGATAATATAACAGATCCCATAAGTCTCTGAGTTTGTAAACCTTGTTATCATTGTTACTTCATTTATTCTTATTTTTTTTGTTCATGTCTTGTTATCATTGTTTGTTCATTTATAAAAGTCATTTCCAAGTTTATGTAAGTTGAACATTAGGAAGCTATTGTTCCAGGCTGGGGCCTGTTAGATTCTGGTTTAAACTTGAACATTGTTATACTCAGAAGGGTAGTATATAAAGGAGTAAAAGAGAGTGGTTTTTACATCAGAAGTTAATGGTACTGTAGGAGACAGATGCCTGTGAAACTGAGAGATGGGTGGAGATCTTTGGTCAGGTCAGTTTCCCTTAACTAGCTAACGTTAGCTGGCTTGCTCGTTATGTGACGTGTGTGATGTTACACGTTGTTTACCTAGCTAGGTTTATTGTTTACCTAGTTAGCTACATGTCTTACACTAAAGTGTACAACACCCATTGAATATGGCCGGTGTCAGTAAACATCTGCAAAAAAGCGTAATGAAATTGTTGCCAGCAGAGCTGGTTAGGCTGTGTTCATGTTATCCAGAGGTAAACAAATCATCAGTCAGAGCGTCAAATGTGCGCTCCGAGAGCGAAACGAAATGGGTGGGGCTAAAGCTTAAGATGTTGTGAACGATGCTGAATGGGTGGGGCTAAAGCTTAAGAGGTTGTGAACAATGCTGAATGGGTGGGGCTAAAGCTTAAGAGGTTGTGAACAATGCTGAATGGGTGGGGCTAAAGCTTAAGAGGTTGTGAACAATGCTGAATGGGTGGGGCTAAAGCTTAAGAGGTTGTGAACAATGCTAAATGGGTGGGGCTAAAGCTTAAGAGGTTGTGAACAATGCTGAATGGGTGGGGCTAAAGCTTAAGAGGTTGTGAACAATGCTGAATGGGTGGGGCTAAAGCTTAAGAGGTTGTGAACAATGCTGAATGGGTGGGGCTAAAGCTTAAGAGGTTGTGAACAATGCTGAATGGGTGGGGCTAAAGCTTAAGAGGTTGTGAACAATGCTGAATGGGTGGGGCTAAAGCTTAAGAGGTTGTGAACAATGCTGAATGGGTGGGGCTAAAGCTTAAGAGGTTGTGAACAATGCTAAATGGGTGGGGCTAAAGCTTAAGAGGTTGTGAACAATGCTGAATGGGTGGGGCTAAAGCTTAAGAGGTTGTGAACAATGCTGAATGGGTGGGGCTAAAGCTTAAGAGGTTGTGAACAATGCTGAATGGGTGGGGCTAAAGCTTAAGAGGTTGTGAACAATGCTGAATGGGTGGGGCTAAAGCTTAAGAGGTTGTGAACAATGCTGAATGGTTGTAGACAAAGAGGTGCTCTTCACTAGATACCAAAACATTCAAAGGTCATTTTATCAAACGTGAGTTTACAAGTTACTTTCAAAGCAGAATTATCCAATATAAAAACACAATAAAAAAATTTGCTACATAAGACCGAATCCAGGTTGTGAGTCACAAATTACTCAAATTGAGTAACAATAAATCATTTTGGAGAAATAATATGAATTGGCATATTAGGCATAACACAATTTTACCTTTTAAGATACCAAAATCTAGTTTTCGTTATCCTAATTTTGTTTTGTTTTCTGCTTGTTTCAGTGCAAGCATTCAACAAGGGCATGAGACGAAGGAATGTGGTGTATCAGTGGAGAAAGTTTTGTGTATATGCTTTGGGGGTGCTCATGGGGCTGGAGATCGGAGGTGTCCGGTGAGAGAAAAGCAGGTTGATGTGGCCAGGGTCAGAGTAGTACAGAAAGTGTCATTTGCTGAAGCAGTGAAGAGAGTGGTAGAGGAAGATGGGTACGGGGTGAGGGATCATGATAGGATAAGGAGGCAGAGACCAATAGAGTGGGAGAGGAATAAATATGTGCTTCAGTAAAGTGGGTTTCTTAGCATTCATAGTCATGGTTAACTGTATTGCAAGGTTTTTCTGCATAATATTTATTTTAAATGGTAAAATGGGGAGAGTTTAGTGAGGGCTAATAGTTGGCAGGGTCATTTTCCTTTTTCCCAATTTTGTATTAGCGGAAATTCATGTCGGTAGGCTGTGACTGGCCCCACACTCCAATACAGTAGGCGGCAGTGTATGCGCCTTAAAGTTGGCTACGATCCGCCAACCCAATCCCAAAGAAGAAGGTGTGGTTTACCACGAGAGCGCTGTTTTATTTTGTTACCGGCATTCTTCTATTACCGATCAATATGGATAGGCGAAAGCGCTCCAGAGAAGATTTACCGACTGCGGACAGTGACCATTTCAATACCCCGGAGGAGAGAGTTTATGCCGGGCTGTCGCGGGACGGGGACTTAAGGCAGTGGACTGTCGAGGACACATGCAGATACATGCGTCTGGAAGGGCTCGGGATATGGGAGGAGAAATTCAGAGGTTCGATTGTTGTGGTCACTGTTTTGCATGTCTTCACTAACGAGCTACATACACATGATATTTGAATGACCAAGCCAATGTTGCTTGTAACTGTAAACTAAACTGCAGAGAAAGTGACTGGGTCAGCAGCAGAGGAATTGCTAGCCCACTAGATCAGCTGTTGTTTGCTAAAATCAAATTGTATTAGTCACATGCACCGAAGACAACATGTGTAGTAGACCTTACAGTGAAATGCTGAATACAACAGGTGTAGTAGACCTTACAGTGAAATGCTGAATACAACAGGTGTAGTAGACATTACAGTGAAATGCTGGATACAACAGGTGTAGGTAGACCTTACAGTGAAATGCTGAATACAACAGGTGTAGGTAGACCTTACAGTGAAATGCTGAATACAACAGGTGTAGTAGACATTACAGTGAAATGCTGAATACAACAGGTGTAGTAGACCTTACAGTGAAATGCTGAATACAACAGGTGTAGTAGACCTTACAGTTTAATGCTGAATACAAAAGGTGTAGTAGGCCTTACAGTGAAATGCTGAATACAACAGGTGTAGTAGACCTTACAGTGAAATGCTGAATACAACAGGTGTAGTAGACCTTACAGTGAAATGCTGAATACAACAGGTGTAGTAGACCTTACAGTGAAATGCTGAATACAACAGGTGTAGTAGACCTTACAGTGAAATGCTGAATACAACAGGTGTAGTAGACCTTACAGTGAAATGCTGAATACAACAGGTGTAGTAGACATTACAGTGAAATGCTGGATACAACAGGTGTAGTAGACCTTACAGTGAAATGTTTACTTACAAGCCCCTAACCGACAGTGCAGTTAAAAAATATGCAGAAGAATAAGATATTTAAGTTACAAGTAATTAAAGAGGAGCCTTAAAAAAATATCAATAAATACATGGGGGTGCTGGTACAGAGTCAATGTGTGGGGGCACCGGTTAGTTGAGGTAGCATGTACATGTGGGTAGAGTTAATTAAAGTGACTATTCATAGATGACAACCGAGTGGCAGTGGTGGGGGGGGGGGGGGGGGCAATGTGAATAGTCTGGGTAGCCATTTGACTAGATGTTCAGGAGTCTTATGGCTTGGGGGTAGAAGCTGTTTAGAAACCTCTTGGACCTACACTTGGTGCTCCGGTACCTCTTGCCGTGTGGTAGCAGAGAGAACAGTTTATAACTAGGGTGGCTGGAGTCTTTGACCATTTTTAGGGCCTTCCTTTGACATCGCCTGGTATAGAGGTCCTGGATGGAAGGAAGCTTGGCCCCAGTGACGTACTGGGCTGTTCGCACTACCCTCTATAGGGTCTTCCTCTGACACATCCTGGTATAGAGGTCCTGGATGGAAGGAAGCTTGGCCCCAGTGATGTACTGGGCTGTTCGCTACCCTAAAGACTCATTTACATTGTCCTTTGAACTACAGTACCCTAGCTAGGCTAACTACAGTTGAAGTCGGACATTTACATACACTTAGGTTGTAGTTTTGGCAAGTCGGTTAAGACATCTACTTTTCTGCATGGCACAAGTAATTTTCCAACAATTGTTCAGACAGATTATTTCACTTAATTCACTGTATCACAATCCAGTGGATCAGAAGTTTACTTACACTAAGTTGACTGTGCCTTTAACCAGCTTGGAAAATTCCAGAAAATGATGTCATGGCTTTAGAAGTCTCTGATAGGCTAATTGACATCATTTGAGTCAATTGGAGGTGTACCTGTGGATGTATTTCAAGGCCGACCTTCAAACTCAGTGCCTCTTTGCTGGACATCATCGGAAAATCAAAAGAAATCAGCCAGGAACTCAGAAAAGAAATTGTAAACCTCCACAAGTCTGGTTCATTCTTGGGAGCAATTTCGAAAACACCTGAAGGTACCACGTTCATCTGTCCAAACAATAGTATGGAAGTATAAACACCATGGGACCACGCAGCCGTCATACCGCTCAGGAAATAGACGCGTTCTGTGTCCTAGAGATGAACCTACTTTGGTGTGAAAAGTGCAAATCAATCCCAGAACAACAGCAAAGGACCTTGTGAAGATTTACATTTACATTTAAGTCATTTAGCAGACGCTCTTATCCAGAGCGACTTACAAATTGGTGCATTCACCTTATGACATCCAGTGGAACAGTCACTTTACAATAGTGCATCTAAATCTTAAAGGGGGGGGGAATACTTATCCTATCCTAGGTATTCCTTAAAGAGGTGGGGTTTCAGGTGTCTCTGGAAGGTGGTGATTAACTCCGCTGTCCTGGCGTCGTGAGGGAGTTTGTTCCACCATTGGGGGGCCAGAGCAGCGAACAGTTTTGACTGGGCTGAGCGGGAGCTGTACTTCCTCAGTGGTAGGGAGGTGAGCAGGCCAGAGGTGGATGAACGCAGTGCCCTTGTTTGGGTGTAGGGCCTGATCAGAGCCTGGAGGTACTGAGGTGCCGTTCCCCTCACAGCTCCGTAGGCAAGCACCATGGTCTTGTAGCGGATGCGAGCTTCAACTGGAAGCCAGTGGAGAGAACGGAGGAGCGGGGTGACGTGAGAGAACTTGGGAAGGTTGAACACCAGACGGGCTGCGGCGTTCTGGATGAGTTGAAGGGGTTTAATGGCACAGGCAGGGAGCCCAGCCAACAGCGAGTTGCAGTAATCCAGACGGGAGATGACAAGTGCCTGGATTAGGACCTGCGCCGCTTCCTGTGTGAGGCAGGGTCGTACTCTGCGGATGTTGTAGAGCATGAACCTACAGGAACGGGCCACCGCCTTGATGTTGGTTGAGAACGACAGGGTGTTGTCCAGGATCACACCAAGGTTCTTAGCGCTCTGGGAGGAGGACACAATGGAGTTGTCAACCGTGATGGCGAGATCATGGAACGGGCAGTCCTTCCCCGGGAGGAAGAGCAGCTCCGTCTTGCCGAGGTTCAGCTTGAGGTGGTGATCCGTCATCCACACTGATATGTCTGCCAGACATGCAGAGATGCGATTCGCCACCTGGTCATCAGAAGGGGGAAAGGAGAAGATTAGTTGTGTGTCGTCTGCATAGCAATGATAGGAGAGACCATGTGAGGTTATGACAGAGCCAAGTGACTTGGTGTATAGCGAGAATAGGAGAGGGCCTAGAACAGAGCCCTGGGGGACACCAGTGGTGAGAGCGCGTGGTGAGGAGACAGATTCTCGCCACGCCACCTGGTAGGAGCGACCTGTCAGGTGGGACGCTGGAGGAAACGACATAACCTGAAAGGCCGCTCAGCAAGGAAGAAGCCACTGCTCCTAAACCGCCATTAAAAAAAGCCAGATTACAGTTTGCAACTGCACATGGGGACAAAGATTGTACTGTTTGGAGAAATGTCCTCTGGTCTGGTAAACAAAAATAGAACTGTTTGGTCAGAATGACCATCGTTATGTTTGGAGGAAAAGGGGGAAGGCTTGTAAGCCGAAGAACACCATCCCAACCGTGAAGCATGGGGGTGGCAGCATCATGTTGTGGGGGTGCTTTGCTGAAGGAGGGACTGGTGCACTTCACAAAATAGATGGCATCATGAGGTCAGAAAATTATGTGGATATATTGAAACAACATCTCAAGACATGGGTCAGGAAGTTAAAGTTTGGTCACAAATGGGTCTTCCAAATGGACAATGATCCCAAGCATACTTCCAAAGTTGTGGCAAAATGGCTTCAGGACAAAAAGTCAAGGTATTGGAGTGGCCATCACAAAGTCCTGACCTCAATCCTATAGAAAATTTGTGGGCAGAACTGAAAAAGCGTGTGCGAGCAAGGAGGCCTACAAACCTGACTCAGTTACTCCAGCTCTGTCAGGAATGGGCTTCAACCTTCTAGCCCGAAGTTCAGTGCGCTATAAACTGTGCCCCAAAAGCATGCTTGTGTGGCAGTGTCGATATCCCCGCTTATAAACACAGGGTCGTTACACTCAGTGAACTAATCCATTGGGCTCCCGAGTGGTGCACGGGTCTAAGGCATTGCATCTCATTGCTAGAGGCGTCACTACAGACCCTGGTTCGATCCCAGGCTGTATCACAACCGGCCAAGATCGGGAGTTCCATAGGGTGGCGCACAATTGGCCCAGCATTGTCAGGGTTCGAGGAGGGTTAGGGGAAGGGTTGATACCTAGTCAGTTGTATAACTGAATGCATTCAACTGAAATGTGTCTTCAGCATTTAAGTGCCATAATCAACATCCACGTCATTGCCGCCCGGGGAACAGTGGGATAACTGCCTTGCTCAGGGTTAGGCCTTGTAAAATAAGAATTTGTTCTTAACTGAACTTCCCTAGTTAAATCAAGGTACATAAAAAAGTTGACTAAAAGCCAATTCATGCTTGATCCAAAAATGTGGTCGGAGGCTCCGTATGGATGGTGTGACAAAATTTCGGCTCCTCCAGAGGCCAAATCGAGCTCCATGCCGCATTGCCATGGCGTTCCCAAATTGTATAACAACACGGAGGGCTTTGTATTGCTCTGCATTTACATGGTTGGTTGATGGTAATTCGGGGCAGTACATCCTGTATCAACACAAACCCACTTCCTTGACAACAGCTCCGCGAAATTGCTGCCAATGCAGACGTCAGAACTTAATAGTTACCGTCGTCCTTCCGTGCACCGTTCTTCACTCTGTCCGTCTGCACACACTTGAAACATGGTCCAATCCTTTACAGTTCTTACACCTGCAGTGGTTTGGGGATGAAAGCTCGTACAGCGTATCTTACATAACCAAACTTCACATGTGAAGGTAGATGCTCTTTATAAAACAACAGGACCGCTTGACTTTCCTCGTTCTCCATTCACCCAGTCAGACTCCAGGCACCAACCACACCAGAAATTCTCTTCAGGTATTAAATCTGAACATCCTTCGGCACCCCTGAGATGACTCCTTTGACGGGCTCTCTACTCCGAAGTTCAAAGTACAAAACTCTTCTTGTCCGAATTATTTTATTAAGGCCCACTGCAATGAATCAAAATAAGACCACTCCTTGTCACTCTGACAGTCTTGTGTTTTCCCAGCATACACTTCACCATTTTCAACACCTCAAGTGGGTTTTCCAAATACATCCTTACTCAACAAACGCAACAAGAAGCCATTCATAGATGTATCCTTCACTCCAATGTTTGACAATTCATTTTTTATTTCAGTTTTCGACTGTTGTCCATTCAGAACATTAATCTTCATCAGCTTCACTCGACGTGCTGCTTGATTCGAACTCGGCATTCACTTCCACCATTTTCCCCATCAACCATCAGACTACAACAGAATAGTCTACCTGTGCTAATTAATCGGAAGACAGACACCACAAATGTGTTGTCACTAAAAGATACTGCCTGCTGCAACTGTGTTAAAACAGTTTACAGTAAGTGTGTATTATTTTGATGTGATCTGAAAGTATAAGGATTTCTGTTTCTAGAACCGTACCGCAATTGAGAATCGATTTACGTTTAGATGGAGTATTTGGCTGTTTTGGTTTCCAGAGCCAATTCAACCTTTTAAACAGAACATATAAGCTCCTTGGACTATAAGCAGGGTGGGAAATTAACACTAGCCACCAGCTAAATGTTAGTACATTTTGGCATTGACAGGTAGAATGTAATATTTCCATCCACATTGGCAGGTTTGCGGACGACACAACAGTGGTAGGCTTGATTACCAACAACGACGAGGCGGCCTACAGGGAGGAGGTGAGGGCCCTCGGAGTGTGGTGTCAGGAAAATAACCTCACACTCAACGTCAACAAAACTAAGGAGATGATTGTGGACTTCAGGAAACAGCAGAGGGAACACCCCCCTATCCATATCGATGGAACAGTAGTGGAGAGGGTAGCTAGTTTTAAGTTCCTCGGCATACACATCACAGACAAACTGAATTGGTCCACTCACACTGACAGCGTCGTGAAGAAGGCGCAGCAGCGCCTCTTCAACCTCAGGAGGCTGAAGAAATTTGGCTTGTCACCAAAAGCACTCACAAACTTCTACAGATGCACAATCGAGAGCATCCTGGCGGGCTGTATCACCGCCTGGTACGGCAACTGCTCCACCCTCAACCGTAAGGCTCTCCAGAGGGTAGTGAGGACTGCACAACGCATCACCGGGGGCAAAATACCTGCCCTCCAGGACACCTACACCACCCGATGTTACAGGAAGGCCATAAAGATCATGCTGCTCTGTACCATCACTCATTCATATATCCTTATGTACATATTCCTTATCCCCTTACATTGTGTATAAGACAGTAGTTTTGGAATTGTTAGTTAGATTACTTGTTGGTTATCACTGCATTGTCGGAACTAGAAGCACAAGCATTTCGCTACACTCGCATTAACATCTGCTAACCATGTGTATGTGACAAATAAAATTTGATTTGATTCAGGTGGTCACACAGCGAATTTGTGAGAATATTTTTTTATGCGTTTGTCAGCTCTGTAAGATAAGAGTTTCAACATTACAGTGGTGAACATGGGGTGTGGTACAGCATAGGTTCAAACAATAGAGAGAAATATGGAGACCTTGCCCGCTGGAACATACTCTAATATCCACTACTATCTGTCGTGCTCTTTTCTTTGACATCACTTTTAATCCATTTCAAAACCATTCAATAAGTGTTTTATCATTACAAAACATGTGCATGCATTTTCTGTGATTTCTTTATGAATTTTCCACCCTGGTGGACCAAAAAGTACATTTCCCACCCGACCATAAGGAGTACCATTTGGCTCCTTTAATCCATTATTGGGCTAAGTAACCACCCATCCATCTCCCATTACAATCTACCCTCCTTACTTTCTCTCTGGTATCTGTTAGTGCCCAGCATCAAGGTTGTTCCAGCCAAATAACTGATTCTATCTAATGAAGAGGAAGGTTGGTAGACTTGCACACAGGAAAGATGATCTGTCCTTTTTGTTTGGTTTTTCCCCACACAGAGCAACAGATCACAGGAGTGGGGTTACGATACCTTACAGAGACACATCTGGAGAATATGGGCATAGGGTATGTGTGGTGTGGTTTCGGTATGGGGTGTGGTCATTTCGGTGTACCAATCTTCAGTGGTATGTCAATCTAATGTGCACTTTCTAATTTTGGTGTATTTGTTGTGACAGATTTCTCTTAGTCAATTTCTTGAGGATTGTGATGTTCTGATTTTGGTGTCATGATTATGAACGGACTCTCTCTCTCCTCAGGCCTCTTGGCACACGGCTGCAGATTCTGCACTGCCTGAGGAAGCTGTGGCAGATTGCAGCAGAGACCAAGGTAACGCAATAGAGGTTTTAGAGGCCCTCTTGGCTGCAGAGACCAAGTGTTGCTCTTTTAAACTGAATTTTCTGAAATTCTACACATTTTACTATGGGGCAGAAATACAATTTTAAAGTTTAAAGCTAGTTTCCAGCTATTCTATGTATTTGTCATTGGGCTGAGAGAAAAGTTGCAGTTTCAAAGTTAATATCCTGCAATTCTACACATTTTGCCATGGAGCTGAGTTAACATTATGCCTTGTTCTTATGCTATTTGAGTGACTCAAACATTATAACAAAATCAATGGAGGCCCCATGACATCTTAGATTCTCCCTGATTTGTCTAGTTTTTATGTTGGTGATTGTTCGTTCTTAAATGTGATCTTATTAAAAAACAATATGGCTCCACTGTCTTTTCTACTTACTTTATATCTGGTTTTAGTCCTTTAGGGTTACACTGAAAACGTTTGACCTGGAAATGATTTGGCAAAAGGGGAAACATTGACTTTGAGCTCACATTGAGAGGCTGATGGACAGGGAGAGGTATAGATAGAGAACAATGCATGGGAGAGAAAATCACCTCAACCACATTGCACTTCATTTTAATTTGATTTATTTATTATTGTGAAAGAAGTAAAACACCCTGAGTAATAGCTGGTTTTTGTCATGTTCTCTATTCCCTGTTTTATAATGTTTTTCAATTTTATTGCAAGAGTACTCTAACCACGGCCATATACCTAGAGCTGCACCCTTTTCTATTCCAGAGAGGGAAAAATAGAGGAAGAGTAGTATCAACAATAAGATATATGATTGTCTCCTGTAGGTGTTTAATGACCCCATCCATGGCCATGTAGAGATGCATCCTCTGCTGGTCCGTATCATCGACACCCCTCAGTTCCAGAGGCTCCGCCACATTAAGCAGCTGGGAGGAACATACTTTGTCTTCCCTGGAGCCTCCCACAACCGCTTCGAGCACTCCATAGGGTATGTAGGAGTGTGTGTAAGTATGCACTAGCATAGAGTACAAGTGTGGGTGCCTGAGCACTTCATAGGGTATGTAGGAGTGTGTGTAAGTATGCACTAGCATAGAGTACAAGTGTGGGTGCCTGAGCACTTCATAGTTTAAAGGTGTGTGGGCTTGACCTATATAGGGTGTGTACACCTTTTTAAATCCAAGATTTGGAGTGTACATGCGCAAATTGGCATTTAGTCTATGTGGTTTTAGAGGCCCTACCCTGCATTCAAAGTGTGTGTGGTGTCAGGAAAATAACCTCACACTCAACGTCAGCAAAACAAAGGAGATGATCACTGACTTCAGGAAACAGCAGAGGGAGCACCCCCCTATCCACATCGACGGGACAGTAGTGGCGAAGGTGGAAAGTTTTTTAAAAGTTCCTCGGCGTACACATCACGGACAAACTGAATTGGTCCACCCACACAGACAGCATCGTGAAGAAGGTGCAACAGTGCCTCTTCAACCTCAGGAGGCTGAAGAAATTTGGCACTCACAAACATTTACAGATGCACAATCGAGAGCATCGTGTCGGGCTGTATCACCGCAACTGCTTCGCCCACAACCGTAAGGCTCTCCAGAGGGTAGTGAGGTCTGCACAACGCATCACCAGGGGCAAACTACCTGCCCTCCAGGACACCTACACCACCCGATGTCACAGGAAGGCCATAAAGATCATCAAGGACATCAACCACCCGAGCCACTGCCTGTTCACCCCGCTATCATCCAGAAGGTGAGGTCAGTACAGGTGCATCAAAGCTGGGACCGAGAGACTGAAAAACAGCTTCTATCTCAAGGCCATCAGACTGTTAACCAGCCACCACTAACATTGAGTGGCTGCTGCCACTTTAAACAATGCCACTTTAATAATGTTTACATATCTTACATTACTCATATCATATGTATATACTGTATTTTATACCATCTACTGCATCTTGCCTATGCCGCACGGCCATCGCTCATCCATATATTTCTATGTACATATTCTTATTAATTCCTTTACACTTGTGTTTAAAAGGTAGTAGTTGTGAAATTGTTAGATTACTTGTTAGATATTACTGAATGGTCGGAACTCGAAGCACAAGCATTTTGCTACACTCGCATTAACATCTGTTAACCATGTGTATGTGACAAATAAGATTTGATTTGATTTCAAAAGGCACAATAGAAACTGTCCTGGTTCTTTTTCAGCCCCTAGCCCCTTCGTTAAGCTCCCAGTTCCCAGTGGTTACCTAGCAGGTTTCCTGAGTTGTAAAATGGTTGTTGTGGTCGTGTGTTTCAGGGTGGGCTACCTGGCAGGTTCGCTGGTCCAGGAGTTGAATGAGAGACAACCAGAGCTCTTCATCTCTCATAGAGACATATTGTGTGTCCAGATCGCCGGTCTCTGTCACGACCTGGGTGAGTCTCACACACACACCACATACATATATACACACTTTTTTTTCAATCTTACTTTCTCATAAATGTGATCTCTCTCAATCTCCAGGTCATGGTCCTTTCTCATAAATGTGATCTCTCTCAATCTCCAGGTCATGGTCCTTTCTCATAAATGTGATCTCTCTCACTCTCCAGGTCATGGTCCTTTCTCCCATATGTTTGATGGGATGTTCATTCCCAAAGTGCGTCCAGAATCTAAGTGGAATGTAAGACCTTTCTTTCCTCATCCTCTCTCGTTTCCTCCTTTTTTGCTCTGTCTACATGTCTGTGCTGTTGTTTGTGTCAATATCTTCCTGTGTGTGCTCAAACAGGTCATCTGTATTTGTGTGTACGCTCACGTTGTGTGTGTTACAGCACGAGGAGGCGTCCCTGGCCATGTTTGACCACCTGGTGTGTGAGAACGCCTTGGAGCCGGCGATGAAGGAGCATGGCCTGGTCCTTCCTGATGACCTGGTCTTCATCAAGGAGCAGATTGCTGGACCACAGAACACTGTCCCCCTCAGCCAGGGAGTAAGTCAGCCAGCCAGTGAGCCGGTTAGTCAGTCAATCAACCAATTTAAGAATCATGGAGGTGTGGGTTCGTTTCCCACTTCTGACACCAATGGTAACGGAGACCGCCCTAGTGGTGGAAGTTTCGGTGAAGAAGCCCAAACATGACGATAACAAAATATAAAATATAAATTGGGGGTAAACTGAATAAATCAACACCTGAAAGCCACTCTGACCCTTGTTGCCTCCTCACTGAAACCTTCACCGCTAGGGCGGTAAACGTTACAATCATCAATCAACATTAATCAGTCAACAAACATCAATCAATATTACTTCATGAATATGGGGGTGAACAGGCAGTGGCTCGGGTGGTTGATGTCCTTGATGATCTTTATGGCCTTCCTGTGACATCGGGTGGTGTAGGTGTCCTGGAGGGCAGGTAGTTTGCCCCTGGTGATGCGTTGTGCAGACCTCACTACGGGTTGAATTTAAACTAATTTGAACTCATTTGGAGTTTCATACTCGGATGTCTGTCTGTAGTCTGAGTCTGTTCTTTTTCCCTCCACAGTGGCCATATAAGGGCCGACCAGAGGAGAAGTCCTTCCTCTATGAGATTGTGGCCAACAAAAGGAACGGCATCGATGTAGACAAGTGGGACTACTTCGCCAGGTGAGTCCCCCAGTTGGAGTTTATCCCTTTTAGAAACGATGATCAATTACTGGAGTAAGCTATATTAGAGATCTAACAATACATAGGAACATTGGAGTATATTAGGAAGATAGTATGGGTAACTTTTCTTAAATAATCTTCAGGGCCTAAAATGAACACCTGCCAAATGTGTGTAGATTTAGGCATTGGCAGGTAAGATGTTTATTACACCAGCCACGTTGGTGGGTGGTCAGGGCTCCACAGTGAGAACTATGAATCCTATATAGCCTATTCCACCTTCAACACTGTCTGGCTATAATGTGCGCATCTGAATAGCTGAGTGAAATATATATTTTCAGAAGCGCTGCTCACAGGCATAAAACTATAAAAGTTGGTCTAATTTACTTGAAACTGAAGTCTACTGAAGTCAGACTTGGTCCTTGTGTTTCTTGTCTATTTACATTGTTTTGTTCACAAGCTACATTGTTTCTCTATGTTTGACTTTCAACTGCTAGGGAAGAGAAGACAAATCTTCTACTAGTCAGACTCAATCTCATAGGCACTAACATGACTCGAGTCATGCTACCACGGTAACCTCCCGCCCTTAAAGGGGCAGGTGAATTTTTTTTGTCTCATCTGTGATATTTTGGTTAAAAGATTCAGGTCACAAAAAAAATGAAATTAACTTGTTGACGCACCCCATCCCGGTAGCGGGATAATTGTCATCAGCAACGCTGAATAGCATACCACAGTCAAATAATATTTCAAAAAAATATTCATATTCATGAAATCACAAGTGCAATATTGCAGAACACAGCTTAGCCTTTTGTTAATCCACCTGTCGTCTCAGATTTTGAAATTATGCTTTACAGCGAAAGCAATCCAAGCGTTTGTGTAAGTTTATCGATCGCATGACAAAACATTAAGTACACTTAGTATCAGGTAGCTTGGTCACGAAAATCAGAAAAGCAAATTAATCGTTTACCTTTGATGATCTTCGGAAGTTTTCACTCACGAGACCCCCAGTTACATAACAAATGTTCATTTTGTTCCATAAAGATTATTTTTATATACCTCCGTTTGTTTGTCGCGTTATGTTCAGAAATCCACAACGCAGACGAAAATTCAAAATAATATCCATAATGTCCACAGAAACATGTCAAACGTTTTTTATAATCAATCCTCAGGTTGTTTTTAAAATATATATTTGATAATATATCAACCGGGAGTGTAGGTTTTTCAAAAGGACCGGGAGAAACAATTACCTCTTTACTCTGTTACTCAAAACTCATTCTGAGAGCCCCCATCTATCCACTTACGCAATGTGATCTCTCACGCTAATGTTTCAAAATAAAAGCCTGAAACTATGTCTAAAGACTGTGGACACCTTAGGGAAGCCATAGAAAAAGGAATCTGGTTGATATCCCTTTAAATGGAGGATAGGCATGTATAGGAACAGAGAGGTTTCAAAATAAGAGGCACTTCCTGATTGGATTTTCCTCAGGTTTTCGCCTGCAATATCAGTTCTGTTATACTCACACACAATATTTTGACAGTTTTGGAAACTTTAGAGTGTTTTCTATCCTAATCTGACAATTATATGCATATTCTAGTTTCTGGGGCTGAGAAATAGGCCGTTTCAAATGGGTATGTTTTTGCCAAAAATGAAAATACTGCCCCCTACACGCAAACGGTTAAACAATATACCACATAGCTTCTTTCTAGTATTACATTTCTTTTTTTTCCAGAAACATTACAAAGCATGCTCATCTGTTTTGTTGGTGTAATTGGTGTAATTTTAGTTGGTGTAATTTTAGCGGGAAAAAATATTTTTGCTGGTAAAAACGTTTTTTTGTCAAATGCGCCAAATAGACTTTATAGTGAAATGCTTACTTACAAGCCCTTAACCAACAATGCTTTAAGAAGTTAAGAAAAAAATTACATGAAGTCTTAGGTAAAAAAATAGATAAGTAGAAAATGAAAGTAACAAATTAACAGCAGCAGTAAAATAACAAGCGAGGCTTTTTACAGGGGGTGCCGATACAGAGTCAATGTGTGGGGGCACCGGCTAGTCGAAGTAATTGAGGTATTATGTACATGTAGGTAGAGTTAAAGTGACTATGCATAGATTATAAATGGAGAGTAGCAGTGTAAAAGAGGGGTCTGAGTAGCCCTTTGATTAGCTGTTCAGGAGTCTTATGGCTTGGGGTGTAGAAGCTGTTAAGAAGCCTTTTGGACCTAGATTTGGCGCTCCGGTACCGCTTGCCGTGCAGTAGCAGAGAGAACAGTCTATGACTATGGTGGCTGGAGTCTTTGACCATTTTTAGGGCCTTCCTTTGGCACCACCTGATATAGAGGTCCTGCATGGCAGGAAGCTTGGCCCCAGTGATGTACTGAACTGTACGCACTACCCTCTGTAGCACCTTGAGGCCGAGCAGTTGCCATACCAGGCAGTGATGCAACCAGTCAGGATGCTCTCGATGGTGCAGCTGTAGAACCTTTTGAGAATCTGGGAACCCATGCCAAATCTTCTCAGTCTCCTGCCTGCTTCACAACTGTCTTAGTGTGTTTAGACCATGATAGTTTGTTGGTGATGTTGACACCAAGGAACTTGAAGCTCTCAACCTGTTCCACTACAGCCCCGTCGATGAGAATGGGGCGTACCTGGTCCTCCTTTTCCTGTAGTCCACACTCATCCCCTTTGTCTTGATCACGTTGAGGAAAAGGTTGTTGTCCTGGCACCACACGGCCAGGTCTCTGACCTCCTCCCTATAGGCGGTCTCATCGTTGTTGGTGATCAGGCCTATCACTGGTGTCATCGGCAAACTTAATGATGGTGTTGGAGTCATGCTTGGCCACGCAGTCATGAGTGAACAGGGAGTACAGGAGGGGACTGAGCACGCACTCCTGAGGGGCCCCCGTGTTGAGGATCAGCATGGCGAATGTGTTGTTCCGTACCCTTACCACCTGACGGGGCGACCCGTCAGGAAGTCCAGGATCGAGTTGCAGAGGGAAGTGTTTAGTCCCAGGGTCCTTAGCTTAGTGATGAACTTCGAGGGCACTATGGTGTTGAACGCTGAGCTGTAGTCAATGAATAGCATTCTCACATACACTACCCTTCAAAAGTTTGGGGTCACTTAAAACCAATTTTTTGTCCTTCAAAATAACATCAAATTGATTTACGTTTACATTTAAGTCATTTAGCAGACGCTCTTATCCAGAGCGACTTACAAATTGGTGCATTCACCTTATGACATCCAGTGGAACAACCACTTTACAATAGTGCATCTAAATATTTTAAGGGGGGAGGGGGGTGAGAAGGATTACTTTATCCTATCCTAGGTATTCCTTAAAGAGGTGGGGTTTCAGGTGTCTCCGGAAGGTGGTGATTGACTCCGCTGTCCTGGCGTCGTGAGGGAGTTTGTTCCACCATTGGGGAGCCAGAGCAGCGAACAGTTTTGACTGGGCTGAGCGGGAACTGTACTTCCTCAGTGGTAGGGAGGCGAGCAGGCCAGAGGTGGATGAACGCAGTGCCCTTATTTGGGTGTAGGGCCTGATCAGAGCCTGGAGGTACTGAGGTGCCGTTCCCCTCACAGCTCCGTAGGCAAGCACCATGGTCTTGTAGTGGATGCGAGCTTCAACTGGAAGCCAGTGGAGAGAGCAGAGGAGCGGTGTGACGTGAGAGAACTTGGGAAGGTTGAACACTAGACGGGCTGCGGCGTTCTGGATGAGTTGTAGGGGTTTAATGGCACAGGCAGGGAGCCCAGCCAACAGCGAGTTGCAGTAATCCAGACGGGAGATGACAAGTGCCTGGATTAGGACCTGCGCCGCTTCCTGTGTGAGGCAGGGTCGTACTCTGCGGATGTTGTAGAGCATGAACCTACAGGAACGGGCCACCGCCTTGATGTTAGTTGAGAACGACAGGGTGTTGTCCAGGATCACGCCAAGGTTCTTAGCGCTCTGGGAGGAGGACACAATTGAGTTGTCAACCGTGATGGCGAGATCATGGAACGGGCAGTCCTTCCCCGGGAGGAAGAGCAGCTCCGTCTTGCTGAAGTTCAGCTTGAGGTGGTGATCCGTCATCCACACTGATATGTCTGCCAGACATGCAGAGATGCGATTCGCCACCTGGTCATCAGAAGGGGGAAAGGAGAAGATTAATTGTGTGTCGTCTGCATAGCAATGATAGGAGAGACCATGTGAGGTTATGACAGAGCCAAGTGACTTGGTGTATAGCGAGAATAGGAGAGGGCCTAGAACAGAGCCCTGGGGGACACCAGTGGTGAGAGCGCGTGGTGAGGAGACAGATTCTCGCCACGCTACCTGGTAGGAGCGACCTGTCAGGTAGGACGCAATCCAAGCGTGGGCCGCGCCGGAGATGCCCAACTCGGAGAGGGTGGAGAGGAGGATCTGATGGTTCACAGTATCGAAGGCAGCCGATAGGTCTAGAAGGATGAGAGCAGAGGAGAGAGAGTTAGCTTTAGCGGTGCGGAGCGCCTCCGTGATACAGAGAAGAGCAGTCTCAGTTGAATGACTAGTCTTGAAACCTGACTGATTTGGATCAAGAAGGTCATTCTGAGAGAGATAGCGGGAGAGCTGACCAAGGACGGCACGTTCAAGAGTTTTGGAGAGAAAAGAAAGAAGGGATACTGGTCTGTAGTTGTTGACATCGGAGGGATCGAGTGTAGGTTTTTTCAGAAGGGGTGGAACTCTCGCTCTCTTGAAGACGGAAGGGACGTAGCCAGCGGTCAGGGATAAGTTGATGAGCGAGGTGAGGTAAGGGAGAAGGTCTCCGGAAATGGTCTGGAGAAGAGAGGAGGGGATAGGGTCAAGCGGGCAGGTTGTTGGGCGGCCGGCCGTCACAAGACGCGAGATTTCATCTGGAGAGAGAGGGGAGAAAGAGGTCAGAGCACAGGGTTGGGCAGTGTGAGCAGAACCAGCGGTGTCGTTAGACTTAGCAAACGAGGATCGGATGTCGTCGACCTTCTTTTCAAAATGGTTGACGAAGTCGTCTGCAGAGAGGGAGGAGGTGGGGGGAGGGGGAGGAGGATTCAGGAGGGAGGAGGTGGTGGCAAAGAGCTTCCTAGGGTTAGAGGCAGATGCTTGGAATTTAGAGTGGTAGAAAGTGGCTTTAGCAGCAGAGACAGAGGAGGAAAATGTAGAGAGGAGGGAGTGAAAGGATGCCAGGTCCGCAGGGAGGCGAGTTTTCCTCCATTTCCGCTCGGCTGCCCGGAGCCCTGTTCTGTGAGCTCGCAATGAGTCGTCAAGCCACGGAGCGGGAGGGGAGGACCGAGCCGACCTGGAAGATAGGGGACATAGAGAGTCAAAGGATGCAGAAAGGGAGGAGAGGAGGGTTGAGGAGGCAGAATCAGGAGATAGGTTGGAGAAGGTTTGAGCAGAGGGAAGAGATGATAGGATGGAAGAGGAGAGAGTAGCGGGGAGAGAGAGCGAAGGTTGGGACGGCGCGATACCATCCGAGTAGGGGCAGTGTGGGAAGTGTTGGATGAGAGCGAGAGGGAAAAGGATACAAGGTAGTGGTCGGAGACTTGGAGGGGAGTTGCAATGAGGTTAGTGGAAGAACAGCATCTTGTAAAGATGAGGTCGAGCGTATTGCCTGCCTTGTGAGTAGGGGGGGAAGGTGAGAGGGTGAGGTCAAAAGAGGAGAGGAGTGGAAAGAAGGAGGCAGAGAGGAATGAGTCAAAGGTAGACGTGGGGAGGTTAAAGTCGCCCAGAACTGTGAGAGGTGAGCCGTCCTCAGGAAAGGAGCTTATCAAGGCATCAAGCTCATTGATGAACTCTCCGAGGGGACCTGTAGGGCGATAAATGATAAGGATGTTAAGCTTGAAAGGGCTGGTAACTGTGACAGCATGAAATTCAAAGGAGGCGATAGACAGATGGGTAAGGGGAGAAAGAGAGAATGACCACTTGGGAGAGATAAGGATCCCGATGCCACCACCCCGCTGACCAGAAGCTCTCGGGGTGTGCGAGAACACGTGGGCGGATGAAGAGAGAGCAGTAGGAGTAGCAGTGTTATCTGTGGTGATCCATGTTTCTGTCAGTGCCAAGAAGTCGAGGGACTGGAGGGAGGCATAGGCTGAGATGAACTCTGCCTTGTTGGCTGCAGATCGGCAGTTCCAGAGGCTACCGGAGACCTGGAACTCCACATGGGTCGTGCGCGCTGGGACCACCAGATTAGGGTGGCAGCGGCCACGCGGTGTGGAGCGTTTGTATGGTCTGTGCAGAGAGGAGAGAACAGGGATAGACAAACACATAGTTGACAGGCTACAGAAGAGGCTACGCTAATGCAAGGAGATTGATCAGTGTAGACATTGTTAATGTTGTAAATGACTATTGTAGCTTGAAACAGCGATTTTTCATGGAATATCTACACCGGTGTACAGAGGCCCATTATCAGAAACACAGTGTTACAATAGCACGCTGTGTTAGCTAATTCAAGTTTATCATTTGAAAAGGCTAATTGATCATTAGAAAACCCTTTTGCAATTATATTAGCACAGCTGAAAACTGTTGTTCTGATTTAAAGAAGCAATAAAACTGGTCTTCTTTAGACTAGTTGAGTATCTGGAGCATCAGCATTTGTGGGTTTAATTACAGGTTCAAAATGGCCAGAAACAAAGACCTTTCTTCTGAAACTCATCAGTCTATTCTTGTTCTGAGAAATGAAGGCTATTCCATGCAAGAAATTGCCAAGAAACTGAAGATCTCATACAACGCTGTGTACTACACCCTTCACAGAACAGCGCAAACTGGCTCTATCCAGAATAGATAGAGGAGTGGGAGGCCCCGGTGCACAACTGAGCAAGAGAACAAGTACATTAGAGTCTCTTGTTTGAGAAACCGATGACTCACAAGTGCTCAACTGGCAGCTTCATTAAATATTACCTGCAAAACACCAGTCTCAACATCAACAGTGAAGAGGCGACTCCGGGACGCTGGCCTTCTAGGCAGAGTTGCAAAAAAAAGCCATATGCACTTTGCAATGAAAAAGCCAATACACATTGCCTGTGAGCATCAGAGGTGAACCAGTTGCTTGAGCAAGACATTCATCAGCATTTCTCTGACTACTTCCCTCCATTGAGTCAAATAAACGTCTGATTCCAGGAGGACCATGAGCTGTTGCTATTGATAAGGTGTCTGATTCATCATCTTCACCTCGAATTGTCAGAGGTTGCTTGTTGTGAGTGCTGAGGGAACTCTATGCACTTGGCCAGATGATTCTGCATCTTTGTTGCATTCTTCACATATTATTTGGCACAGTATTTGTAAATGTACACAGCTTGTCCTTCTACATGACCTGCAGTGAAATGTCTCCACACGTCAGATAGAAAGGCCTGTGGCATTTTCCTGTAAAGACGAGAACAAAATGAGTAAAGGAAACAACAAATACAATCCCATATACAGATAAATAGTTAAGTAGTTAGATTAAACAACTCATTTGTCAGGTAAATGTTTTAAAATGAAACCTGTATGGAAACAGGTGAGTTAACAGGCTCAAGCTAAAACCCACATGGTAGCAAAAACTAACTAGCAGAAAGTGTTAACAAGTTAGAATTTTTTTTTGTCATAAAATATATTCACCCCACCCAGTATTGCCATCAAAACTTACCAGAAAGCATGTAGTCCTGGGCTCAGACAGTGTAGTAGCGTGGGCTCAATAGCATCTCATGAGTGTGTAAGATCTTGAGAATCAGCTGTGTATGTGATGGCAGAATGCACTGTGCATGCAGAGGGTTGCAATTCCATTGAATTGGGGATAGTTTAACAAAAATATGCCACAAGACCTAGAATTGCCTAATGTGTATCCCATACAAAAGGTTCACTGTTATAAGAACATTTGTTTTTTTAATGAAAAAAAATGACCAAATTCGGGTCTTAACTTCCAATGGAAAATTTCCGGGAAAGTTTCCGACCCTTGCAACCCTAGTCTCTACACCATTTCACATTTTGCTACATAAGACCGAATCCTGGTGCTGAGTCACATATATATGTTCTTCTTCACTTCATCTAACCTGACCTCTACCCAAATTGCTCACTCTTCTCTAACTCACGGCTGTCATGATCACTTGTACCAGACTGTGTCTCTTCTCCTCCCATAGGATCTCTGATGGCTAACAATAACATATCCTGACAGAATGTAAACCTTATACGTTCCCCTCTCTCCCTCAGTGACATGAATAATACGTACATTTCATATCTAAAAGTCAGATTTCATCGAAATCTGCCATAAATCCCCCTTGTGACAGGAAATGGACGCTTGTTGTATGCAACAGGGAGTAGCATTTGAATGGAAGCTTCACACAAAAAATGGGTTAAAAATTAATTGGGTTAAAATCTTGCTGGAAGTGACAGGGTTGGTGTAGGGACGTGTCAAAATGCAGAATTTTAGCACTTAAGCAAGCCTTTATTCATATAAAATCTGATGAATTGAATTCTCCATGTGGTCAATATTAAAGGGCACTTCATTTAATATAACAGGCTTTAAAATTCCAATATTGATGCACAATTTCTGCTTAAAATAATACAAGACACTCATTTTGTGGAACTACCATTTCATTGTAGAGCAAAGGAAATGCATAAACATTTACATTTTGTTTAGTGAGATCCTTTAAAAAAAAACTTAAATGACAACAGGAACATTGAAAATGTATTTTTATTTTATTAATGACAGGTAAAGGAAAACCCAGACAAAACCAACAGAGACTTCCTCACTTTCTCACCCCACAGGGACTGCTTCCACCTGGGTATCCAAAATAACTTTGACTACCGTCGCTTTCTCAAGTTTGCCCGTGTGTGTGAGGTGGACGGGAAGAAGCACATCTGCACCCGAGACAAGGTAAATGCTTCTGCTTGGCCCAGTTACACCTCCTATTCATTCCCTGGAGTTTATGTTTTCATTCAACTTTTGGTAAAGTAATTAGGGAGTAGCCTAGTTTAGTGGTGATATCCATGTGTGTTGTCCACATACAGGAAGTGGGTAATCTGTATGACATGTTCCACACACGCAACTGCCTGCATAGAAGGGCCTACCAGCACAAGGTGGGCAACATCATAGAGACAATGTAAGTACTCTCACCTCAACAGGTGTTTAATACTGGTAACTGCCAAGATAGAGGAAACACCAACATAGTATCTTAATAGCGTGTTGGGCCACTACGAGCCAGAACAGCTTCAATGCACCTTGGCATAGTTTCTAAGTGTCTGGAAGTCAATGGGATGCGACACCATTCTTCCACAATAAATTCTATCATTAGTTGTTTTGTTGATTGTGGTAGAATCTCCCATAAGTGTTCAATTGGGTTGAGATCTGGTGACTGAGACTGCCATGGCATATGGTTTACAGCATGTTCATGCTCATCAAACCATTCAGCGACCACTCATGCCCTGTGTGTGGGGGCATTTCTATTTATTATGGATCCAAGGTGGCGGCTACTCTTCCTGGGGTCCGGCAAAATTAAGGCAGTTATACAATTTAAAAAAGATTATAATACATTCGTTACAGAATTTACACAAAGTGTGCCCTTAGGACTTTAACCCACTACCACATATCTACAACGAAAACATCCATGTGTATGTGTGTGTACGTTATCATGCCTTTTTATGCATGTGTATGTGCCTATGTTTGTGTTACTTCAGTCATCGCTGTTCCATAAGGTGTGTTTATCTGCTTTTTAAATCTAATTTTACTGCATGCATCAGTCACCTGATGTGGAATAGAGTTCCTTGTAGTCACGGCTCTATGTAGTACTCTGTGCCTCCCATAGTCTGTTCTGAACTTGGGGACTATGAAGGGACCTCTGGTGGCATGTCTTGTGGGGTATGCATGGGTGTCTGAGTCGTGTGCTAGTATTTTAAACAGACAGCTTGGTACCTTCAGCTTGTCCACACCTCTTACAAAAACAAGTAAAGAGGAAGTCAATCTCTCTTCCATGAGTCCCTCTTTGTGGCACCTGACCACACGACTGAACAGTAGTCCAGGTGTGACAAAACCAGGGGATACCTAGTCAGTTTTACAACTGAATGCATTCAACTGAAATGTGTCTTCCACATTTAACTCAACCCCCTGTGAATTGGTGAGGTGCGGGGGGCTGTTTTTTCCATCTTTATTAACAGCTGGCTTTACTCCAAGCCTAATCCTAACCCTTTAACGACATGCCACTGGCTTTGAGTAAACCCAGTGTGTTTGTTAGTGGTGTAGAGAGGAGTAGGCATGTCATTAGTAAAGATTGAAAAAACAGCTAAGATATATTTTGAGTACAGCAGCGTTTGGGTTTCGTCCAGCTTTGTTCTATGGCGCTTAAATAAATGAGGTAGTTCTTAACCTGTGACTGCCTCCTGCCTACTCCTCTCATGTCGTTAGTAAAGATTCAAAAAAGTAAGAGGCCTAGACAGCTTCCTTGTGGAATTCCTGATTCTACCTGGATTATATTTGAGAGGCTTCCATTAAAGAACACCCTCTGTTTTCTGATTGACAGGTAACTCTTTATCCACAATATAGCAGGGGGTGTAAAGCCATAACATACGTTTTTGCAGCAGCAGACTATGATCAACAATGTCAAAAGCTGAACTATATAATTGTATCATCAATTTCTATCAGCCAATCATCAGTCATTTGTGTAAGTGCTGTGCTTGTTGAGTGTCCTTCTCTATAAGCATGCCGAAAGTCTGTTGTCAATTTGTTTACTGTGAAATAGCATTGTATGTTGTCAAATACTATTTTTCCAGAAGTTTACTAAGGTGTGGTAACCGGCTGGTGGGCTATTTGAGCCAGTAAAGGGAGCTTTACTATTCTTGGCTAGTGGAATGACTTTAGCTTCCCTATAGGCCTGACGGCACACACTTTCTACTAGGCTTAAATTGAAGATGTGGCAACATCATCCGCTATTATCCACAGTAATCTTCCATCCAAGTTGTCAGACCTCAGTGGCTTGTCATTGTTGATAGACAACAATACTTTTTTCACTTCTTCCACACTGACTTTATGGAATTCAAAATTACAATGCTTGTCTTTCATAAATTGTCAGATATACTTGGATGTGTAGTGTCAGTGTGTGTGGCTGGTTTGTCATCCCTAAGTTTGCTAATCTTGCCAATGAGAAAGAAATTAAAGTAGTTGGCAATATCAGTGGCTTTTGTGATAAATGAGCGATCTTATTCAATGAATGATGAAGCTGAGTTGGCATTGTTATCCTATGGGGACATAGTTGTGGTAGCCAAAATAATGGCCTGCCCAGCATGTTTGTTGCTTAATTAACTCAGAAACCACAACTGTGTGGAAGCACCTGCTTTAAATACACTTTGTATCCCTCATTTACTTGAGTTTCCATAACTTTTGTCCGTTTTTAAAAGTTAAGAACAAATTCTTATTTACAATGACTGCCTACCCCGGCCAAACCCGGACGACGCTGGGCCAATTGTGCGCCGCCCTATAGGACTCCCAATCACATCCAGTTGTGATTCAGCCTGGAATCGAACCAGGGTCTGTAGTGACGCCTCTAGCTCTGAGATGCAGTGCCTTAGACTTCTGCGCCACTCGGGAGCCCTACAGTACCAGTCAAAAGTTTGGACACACCAACTCATTTAAGGGTTTTGTACTATTTGTACATTGTAGAATAATAGTGAAGACATCAAAACTATGAAATAACCCATATGGAATCATGTAGTAACCAAACAACGGTAAAACAAATCCAAATATATTTTAGATTCTTCAAAGTAGCCACCATTTGCCTTGATGACAGCTTTGCACACGGTTGGCATTCTCTCAACCAGCTTCACCTGGAATGCTTTTCCAAATATCTTGAAGGAGTTCCCACATATGCTGAGCACATGTTGGCTGCTTTTCCATCACTCTGCGGTCCAACTCATCCCAAACAATTTCAATTGGGTTGATGCCGGGTGATTGTGGAGGCCAAGTCATCTGATGCAGCACTACATCATTCTCCTTCTTGGTCAAATAGCCCTTATGCAGCCTGGAGGTGTGTTGGGTCATTGTCCTCTTGAAAAACAAATGATAGTTCAACTAAGCGCAAACCAGATGGGATGGTGTATCACTGCAGAATGCTGTGGTAGCCATGGTGATTAAGTGTGCCTTTAATTCTAAATAAATCACTGACAGTGTCACCAGCAAAGCACCGCCACACCAACACACCACATCCTCCATGCTTCATGGTGGGAACTACACATGAGGAGATCTGTTCACCTACTCTGCGTCTCACAAAGACCAAAAATCTCAAATTTGGACTCATCAGACCAAAGGACAGATTTCCACCGGTCTAATGTCCATTGCTTGGGTTTCTTGGCCCAAGCAAGTCTCTTCTTATCATTACTACTGTCCTTTAGTAGTGGGTTCTTTGCAGCAAATAGACCATGAAGGCCTGATTCATGCAGACTCCTCTGAACTGTTGATGTTGAGATGTGTCTGTTACTTGTGAACTCTGTGAAGCATTTATTTGGGCTGCAATTTTTGAGGCTGGTAACTCTAATGAACTGATCCTCTGGGTCTTCCTTTCCTGTGGCGGTCCTCATGAGAGACAGGTAACTCTAATGAACAGGTAACTCTAATGAACTGATCCTCTGGGTCTTCCTTTCCTGTGGCGGTCCTCATGAGAGACGGGTAACTCTAATGAACTGATCCTCTGGGTCTTCCTTTCCTGTGGCGGTCCTCATGAGAGACGGGTAACTCTAATGAACTGATCCTCTGGGTCCCTTTCTGGAGTCTTCCTTTCCTGTGGCAGTCCTCATGAGAGAATGAACAGGTAACTCTAATGAACTGATCCTCTGGGTCTTCCTTTCCTGTGGCGGTCCTCATGAGAGACGGGTAACTCTAATGAACTGATCCTCTGGGTCTTCCTTTCCTGTGGCGGTCCTCATGAGAGACGGGTAACTCTAATGAACTGATCCTCTGGGTCTTCCTTTCCTGTGGCGGTCCTCATGAGAGACAGGTAACTCTAATGAACTGATCCTCTGGGTCTTCCTTTCCTGTGGCAGTCCTCATGAGAGACAGTTTCATCAAACCACTTGATAGTTTTTGCGACTGCTGGAGTGCTGCATCAGATGACCTGTCAAAGTTGTTGACATTTTCCATATTGACTTACCTTCATTTCTTAAAGTAATGATGGACTGTCGTGTCTCTCTGCTTATATGAGCTGTTCTTGTAATAATATGGACTTGGTCTTTTACCAAAAAGGGCTATGTTCTGTATACCACCCCTACCTTGTCACAACACATCTGATCGGCTCAAACACATTAAGAAGGAAAGAAATCCCACAAATGAACTTTTAACAAGGCACAACTTTTATTTTAAATGCATTCCAGGTGACTACTGTGAGGTTCTAATTTTTCAGAGTAAGTAACTCACGGACACTAGAGAAGCTTAACCAAGGTTAATTCTCCCCAAAGGGTCTTTACAGCTGTAATTCAGACACAGACATGTCTTCCCCCGTGGTGGATTCATACCCCACTTTGGGTGGAGTTTCCTCCTTATCTCTAAACATTGCCTCATTCTTGCTAAGCAGGGAACTAAGTGATATGAGCCTTAAACGGTTTCTCCCCTTATTATGGTTTCCTCCCTCATGTCTCATTATGCCCCCCCCCCCTCATGTCTCATTATAGCCTCCTCCCTCATGTCTCATTATGGCCCCCTCCCTCATGTCTCATTATGGCCCCCTCCCTCATGTCTCATTATGGCCCCCTCCCTCCCTCATGTCTCATTATGGCCCCCTCCCTCCCTCATGTCTCATTATGGCCCCCTCCCTCATGTCTCATTATGCCCCCTCCCTCATGTCTCATTATGCCCCCTCCCTCATGTCTCATTATGCCCCCCCCCATGTCTCATTATGGCCCCCTCCCTCATGTCTCATTATGCCCCCTCCCTCATGTCTCATTATGCCCCCTCCCTCATGTCTCATTATGCCCCCTCCCTCATGTCTCATTATGCCCCCCTCCCTCATGTCTCATTATGCCCCCTCCCTCATGTCTCATTATGCCCCCTCCCTCATGTCTCATTATGCCCCCTCCCTCATGTCTCATTATGCCCCCTCCTCATGTCTCATTATGGCCCCCTCCCTCATGTCTCATTATGCCCCCCTCCCTCATGTCTCATTATGCCCCCCTCCCTCATGTCTCATTATGCCCCCTCCCTCATGTCTCATTATGGCCCCCTCCCTCATGTCTCATTATGGCCCCCTCCCTCATGTCTCATTATGGCCCCCTCCCTCATGTCTCATTATGCCCCCCTCCCTCATGTCTCATTATGCCCCCTCCCTCATGTCTCATTATGCCCCCTCCCTCATGTCTCATTATGGCCCCTCCCTCATGTCTCATTATGGCCCCCCTCCCTCATGTCTCATTATGGCCCCCTCCTCATGTCTCATTATGGCCTCCTCCCTCATGTCTCATTATGCCCCCTCCCTCATGTCTCATTATGCCCCCTCCCTCATGTCTCATTATGCCCCCTCCTCCATCATGTCTCATTATGGCCCCCTCCTCCCTCATGTCTCATTATGCCCCCCCTCCCTCATGTCTCATTATGCCCCCTCCCTCATGTCTCATTATGGCCCCCTCCCTCATGTCTCATTATGCCCCCTCCTCCCTCATGTCTCATTATGGCCCCCTCCCTTCCTCATGTTTCATTATGGTCCCCTCCCTCCCTCATGTCTCATTATGGCCTCCTCCCTCATGTCTCACTATGGCCTCCTCCCTCATGTCTCACTATGGCCTCCTCCCTCATGTCTCATTATGGCCTCCTCCCTCATGTCTCATTATGGCCTCCTCCCTCATGTCTCACTATGGCCTCCTCCCTCATGTCTCACTATGGCCTCCTCCCTCATGTCTCATTATGGCCTCCTCCCTCATGTCTCATTATAGCCTCCTCCCTCATGTCTCATTATGGCCTCCTCCCTCAT